>NC_135801.1:5781227-6081227 GCF_964213995.1 Mustelus asterias | reverse complement strand
CCCTATATCTGAAAAACACTTTTTTGGCTGAAATGTGTTTGGGGATGTCCTGAGAGGTGCTACATGAATGCAATGTTGTTGCTCAGTCAAACTGCCGCACAATTAATAGTAACATTCTGTCACCAGGGATGCAGAAACATTCTAAACAGCATCTATCCCGGTGAAGCAGCAGAGAAAATCTAAACCTTTCCCGCGACGTTATCCCACACAAAGAGACGAGTCACAAAGGGAAAGAGAAAAGGAATGAAACCTCCGAATGGTAGAAATTACTTTTCATTCAGATGGACTCATAAATCTTTGGGCATTTTGTGTCATTTGTTTCCTCTTGAAGTCAGTGTCATGCAGTGCACAAGGCAGATTGAAGTTGATAGTGGCTGTCCGTCTATAATGCTTTTCTGGCATCAGTGATGGACCACTAGCTGAATAAAAATATCAACTGACTTGGTTTCTCAGGGCTGCTTATCTCCGGAAAAATCATCAAGCCATGTTTGGCTGGCTGCTGATGTATTTTTCCTCTTTTTTGATAACAATAACCGACCCAGATCCATTTGTCATTGGGTGAAATGATTCAAGGCAAGATGAGCTTGCTCTTAGGAAGATCAGCTATTCTCAAAGTTTCTTGGAAGTAGCTGGTGAGTTATTTGCGACGAGTAATGGATGGGGACTACCCCGAGTTCTGGCAGGTGTGAGTTTCAACAGATAAGAACATAAGAACATAAGAAATAGGAGCAGGAGTAGGCCATCTTGCCCCTCGAGCCTGCCCCGCCATTCAATAAGATCATGGCTGATCTGATAGTGGTTTAGTTCCACTTACCCGCCCGCTCCCCATAACCCTTAATTCCCTTATTGATCAGAAATCTATCTACCTGTGACTTAAATATATTTAACGAGGTAGCCTCCACTGCTTCAATGGGCAGAGAATTCCAGAGATTCACTACCCTCTGAGAGAAGAAGTTCCTCCTCAACTCTGTCCTAAACTGACTCCCCCTCACTATGAGGCTGTGTCCTCTAGTTCTTGTTTCCTTTCTAAGTGGAAAGAATCTCTCTGCCTCTATCCTATCGAGCCCCTTCATTATCTTATACGTCTCTATAAGATCTCCCCTCAGCCTTCTAAACTCCAACAAGTCCAGGCCCAAACTAGTCAATCTCTCCTCATAAGCTAACCCCCTCATCTCTGGTATCAACCTGGTGAACCTTCTCTGTACTCCCTCCAAGGCCAATACATCCTTCCGGAAATAAGGAGACCAAATTTGCACACAGTACTCCAGTTGCGGCCTCACCAGTACCTTGTACAATTGCAGCAAGACCTCCCTGCTTTTATACTCCATCCTCTTCGCGATAAAGGCCAACATTCCATTTGCCTTCTTGATCACCTGCTGCACCTGCAAACTGAGTTTTTGCAATTCATGCACAAGGACCCCCAGGTCCCTCTGCACAGTAGCATGTTGTAATTTTTCAACAGATGCGACAGGGAAGCTTTTCTCCCATCGGACTTGGAGAAAATTGAAGCCCTGACTGTGGTTTTCTTCAGGTTGAGTTGACTATTGGCTCCCAGCTTATTCTTCTCCCACTCTAGATCAGCTAGATAGTCAACATCTTTTCCCCAAAGGTAGGGGAGTCTAAAACTAGAGGACATAGGTTTAAGGTGAGAGGGGAGAGATACAAAAGGGTCCAGAGGAGCAATATTTTTACACAGAGGGTGGTGAGTGTCTGGAACAAGCTACCAGAGGTAGTAGTAGAGGCGGGTACAATTTTGTCTTTTAAAAAGTGTTTAGACAATTACATGGGTAAGATGGGTATAGAGGGATATGGACCAAACGCGGGCAATTGGTAGCTTAGTAGTGAACAAAAAGGGTGGCATGGGCAAGTTGGGCCGAAGGGCCTGTTTCCGTGGTGTAAACCTCTATGACCCTTCTCCTTCCTCCTTTTGTAATTTTTTTTGTCTTTTTTCTATTGCTGACGCCACTTTGCTTCTTCCCTTGTTGTTCTCAGGGTTCAGTACAGTGCCCTTACACACTCCTCGTACCTCTAACACATTGAAATTGTGACTCTTTGTGAACTGTTTGTGGAAGTAATGAGTATCTCAGACACAAGATGGGCCAGATTGTAGCCCTCATGCCTACCTTTGTGCAGGGGGCAGCAGATACTCAGGGGAATTCAGACAGTGTTCCAGCTCTCATGCTCTTTTGTTCAACTCTACCCTTCCTCTTGTGTGCATCTGGCACAGTTTCCGTTCTTCCTGCACGCAGTTCTCCCTAATATCTTGCACTTCATGCCTCCTACATTCAATATCTGCCTGTCTCTGCCTCTTTATCTGCTTGTAGAAAAGATTGTGGAGTATATGGATGGCACGGTAGCACAGTGGTTAGCACTGCTGCTTCACAGCTCCAGGGTCCTGGGTTCGATTCCCGGCTTGGGTCACTGTCTGTATGGAGTTTGCACATTCTCCTTGTGTCTGTGTGGGTTTCCTCCGGGTGCTCTGGTTTCCTCCCACACTCCAAAGATGTGCGGGTTAGGTTGATTGGCCATGCTAAAATTGCCCCTTAGTGTCCTGAGATGTGTGGGTAAAATATGTAGGGATACGGGGGTAGGGCCTGGGTGGGATTGTGGTCGGTGCCAACTCGATGGGCCGAATGGCCTCTTTCTGTACTGTAGGAATTCAATGATTATACATTAACCATTTTGTTTTTTAGAAATTCCCTGATATGAATCCTATTGATTTTGAGAGTGATATTCATATTTCTTGGTAAATTCGACCGTTCATCAACGACAAAGCTAGCAAGATATTATTCTGCGATCGTTAGATTTCACCTGTGTAAAAAGTACGTAGGATATTTTTCCTATTCCAAAACAAAAGTACTTCATTGGCTATAAAACACTTCAGGAAGTCACCAATCATTGAAAGGTTCTTCATAAATGCGATTTTTTTGTTCTCTTTTAATTATAGCGACAAACCTGCACGAGGAACAGTACAGCTGGAGGTGATTCTGAAATGCCGATCTTTCCCCTAATCACATACATAAAATTCCTACAGGGCAGAAGGAGGCCATTCGGCCCATCGAGTCTGCACCGACAACAATCCCACCCTGGCCCCACCCCCCATAACCCATACATTTACCCTGCTAATCCCCTGCCTACCCCTAACACTAAGGAGCAATTAATTTAGAATCATAGAATCATAGAATCCCTACAGTGCAGAAGGAGGCCATTCTGCCCATCGGGTCTGCACCAACCACAATCCCACCCAGGCCCTATCCCCATAGCCCCATGCATTTACCCTATCTAGTCCCACTGAGACTAAGGGGGCAATTTAGCATGGCCAATCCACCTAACCCGCACATTTTTAGACTGTGGGAGGAAACCGGAGCACCCGGAGGAAACCCACGCTGACACGGGGAGAATGTGCAAACTCCACACAGACAGTGACCCAAGGCTGGAATTGAACCCGGGTCCCTGGCGCTGTGAGGCAGCAGTGCTAACCACTGTGTCGCTGTGCCGTGCACATACAGCCACGTGTATCTCCACATGAGCTTTATCTATATTTGAATTATGTGGCATTTTGGTTTTGGGCTTTTGCAATTTTTTTTCCCATTTCAATCACTAACTGGGAGGTCCTTTCATGCATTTCATACTTTGCCCCCTGGCACTGCCCTTTGACACAGGCTGACACCATAGGTGGGTTGGTGCAGAATGGGCCGATGACCATGAGATCATAGGGAGGAAGTAGCCCCTGATCGCGGGGGGCAGAGCTGATGATGGGGTGGGGGAGGAGTGGGGACGGAAGGAGCTGATGATCAGGCTGGTGGAGGGTGGCGAGAGGGGAGGGGGCTGATGATCGGAGTGTGTAGGGAAGTGCCGACTCCGATCATGAAAAGGGAGCACCTGAGACCTCCGTGGTGGGCTGGGGGGGAAGAGGTTTACTCAGGTTCTGATCAGGGCAGCATTTAAAGATGGCACCTGGATCTCTGTGCAACTGGGCTTTATCAGTGTGCTGAGGCTATGTCCCCCCTGTTGGATGGCAAGAGGAAACACACACCCTGAGGGTGGTAAGATCTGGGGAGAAAACCAGCGTGTTTCTCTGTTTCCTCGTCAGACACAACATAGAACTCATAGAAACCCTACAATACAGAAAGAGGCCATTCGGCCCATCGAGTCTGCACCAACCACAATCCCACCCAGGCCCCACCTCCATATCCCTACACATTTTACCCGCTAATCCACGCATCCCAGGACACTAAGGGGCAAATTTACCATGGCCAATCAACCTAACCCACACATCTTTGGACTGTGGGAGGAAACCGGAGCACCCGGAGGAAACCCACGCAGATACGAGGAGAATGTGCAAACTCCACACAGACAGTGACCCAAGCCGGGAATCGAACCCAGGTCCCTGGAGCTGTGAAGCAGCAGTGCTAACCACTGTGCTACCGTGCCGCCCAACGCTCTGCCATATTTTTGTAGGATTTAGCCCACAGTTTATTGTCAATTATATTTTACACTACAAAACCAAAATAATAAAGCAAGTCCTTCCTCCCAAGGGCACTCTGCTAATGGAATATTTAAGAGATGCGAATCATTTGTTTCATTGTGCCTTCATATAAATCTTAAATGTATTTCTGTGGAGTTAAAATGTTCATATATTTTACAAACATGCTAATTAGGAGCAGTGTAAGCTATTGCAGTCCCCTCAGGATATTATTTCTTTCAGTCAGGTCACCTCCCAACCTTCTAAACCTTCCCTCATAAAATAACCCCTCCATCCCAGGTATCTGTCGAGTTACAGCTTCTGAAGGCGTCAAGCTCTGAAGTGCAGAATCTCTCAGGTGCCCACGCCATAACTGGAGTGGAAACGTGATAGAGTCCATGCAAGAATCAGAATAATTATCACATTTACTTGATACAATGAGGGGATTTTTCCCATCACTCCGCTACGGGAATCATAGAATGTGGAGGGCGTGGACCATACCAAGGTCCATTGACCTTAGGGGCGGCACGGTGGCACAGTGGTTAGCACTGCTGCCTCACAGCGCCAGGGGCCCGGATTCAATTCCCGGCTTGGATCACTGTCTGTGTGGAATCCGTACGTTCTCCCCACGTCTACGTGAGTTTCCTCCGGGTGCTCCGGTTTCCTCCCACAGTCCAAAGATGTGCAGGTTAGATTGATTGGCCATGCTAAATTGCCCAGGATGTGTAGGTTGGAGGGATTGTGTGGGGTTGTGGGGATAGGGCCTGGGATGGGATTGTTGTCAGTGCAGACTCGATGGGCTGAATGGCCTCCTTCTGTACTGCAGGGATCCTATGATTCTATGACCTTGGGTGGGATTTTCTGGTTTTGAGGCGAGCGCGGCCAGAGAATTCTGCCTAGAGTCTCACATTCAGAATTATCCCGAGCCAGTCGTCTAATTTAACTTCCCTCCCACCACCCCCGCCACCCTATTTGGTAGCACGAGCTTTCGGAGCGTTGCTCCTTCTTCAGGTGAGTGAAGAGTTGTGTTCACAAACAGGGCTTCAAATCGAACTTTCCTTCTTGTCCGCCGCACCGTAACATTTTGATAATTGTAATAATTTTTAGGGTCTGCAATAGCTGTGGATATTATTCTGTAACCAGGGGGTGGGACAGATGATCTGTCCATCACCCCCATCCACCACCTCCCCCCAACACCCCCCACCACCCCATCACGCCACCACCCCCCACCACCCCCAATATTATTCAGCCCCACCTGCTCCATAAAGTGCATTGTTTCTGACACTCATTCAGCGCAATATCATTCCCGGTGCCTGATTAGTGAGCTTGGCTTTTCTCAACCTAACACGTCATTCTCTTCCAACATTTGTCAGTCAAAAATGGCCTTGGACTTTCACAGCTATTTTATAGGGGGTTTGTGAACTGGAGTTGGCCATTCGGCCCCTCTGCCCTGTTCCACCATTAAACAAGGCTAATCTGTACCTCAAACCCATTAATCTGCTGCCTATCTCTGTGTACCGTTACCTGTCAATGGTCAAGCAATCTCAGTCTTGAAAGCTGATGCTGACCCCAAATGTCCGCAGTCATTTGCAGGAAGTGAGTTCCATCATTGTTTTGAAGAAGATTAGCGGAGTCTCTCTTGGTGTCCTGGCCAACATTAATCCCTCAACCAACGTCACCAGAATATATCATCTAGGGATGGCATGGTGGTACAGTGGTTAGCACTGCTGCCTCACAGCACCAGGGACCTGGGTTCGACTCCTGGCTTGGGTCACTGTCTTGCGGAGTCTGTGCGTTCTCCCCATATCTGCGTGGGTTTCCTCCGGGTGCTCCGGTTTCCTCCCACAGTCTGAAAAATGTGCTGGTTAGTGAATTGGCCATGGTAAATTCTCCCTCAGTGTACCCGAACAGGTGCCAGAGTGTGGCAACTAGGGGATTTACACAGTAACATCATTGCGAAGTGATGCATTTTGGAAGAAATAATGTAGGGAGGAGTTATACAATAAATGGCAGAGTCATCAGGAGTATAGAAACACAGAGGGACCTAGGTGTGCAAGTCCACAAATCCTTGAAGGTGGCAACACAGGTGGAGAAGGTGGTGAAGAAGGCATATGGTATGCTTGCCTTTATAGGACGGGGTATAGAGTATAAAAGCTGGAGTCTGATGATGCAGCTGTATAGAACGCTGGTTAGGCCACATTTGGAGTACTGCGTCCAGTTCTGGTCGCCGCACTACCAGAAGGACGTGGAGGCGTTAGAGAGAATGCAGAGAAGGTTGACCAGGATGTTGCCTGGTATGGAGGGTCTTAGCTATGAGGAGAGATTGGGTAGACTGGGGTTGTTCTCCTTGGAAAGACGGAGAATGAGGGGAGATCTAATAGAGGTATACAAGATTATGAAGGGTATAGATAGGGTGAACAGTGGGAAGCTTTTTCCCAGGTCGGAGGTGACGATCACGAGGGGTCACAGGCTCAAGCTGAGAGGGGCGAAGTATAACTCAGACATCAGAGGGACGTTTTTTACACAGAGGGTGGTGGGGGCCTGGAATGCGCTGCCAAGTAGGGTGGTGGAGGCAGGCATGCTGACATCGTTTAAGACTTACCTGGATAGTCACATGAGCAGCCTGGGAATGGAGGGATACAAACGATTGGTCTAGTTGGACCAAGGAGCGGCACAGGCTTGGAGGGCCGAAGGGCCTGTTTCCTGTGCTGTACTGTTCTTTGTTCTTTGTTCAATGTTAATGTAAACCTACTTGTGACACTGATAAATAATCTTTAAACTGGTCATTATCACATTGCTATATGTGGGAGCTTGCTGTGCAACAAATTTTGGTGGCTGCATTTCCTGCATTGTGGCAGTCACTTCATTGGCTGTGAAGCACTTTGGGTTCTCCTGAGTTCATGAAAGGCGCTATATCAATGCAAACCTTCCTTTCTTTGTGGGAAGAAATGCTTCCCCGTTACATCCCAGCGCTGGCTGGATTGTTTCTTAAAACATCTTGAAAACACAGCCTCACTATTAATTGTAGGTCGGCGCAGTCGGAGAGAGCTCACATTTATACGCAAGAAAGATGAGTAAACACCACCGCGCGTTAAGCTGTTTCTTTCCTAACCCTCAAGGTCCACGAGTAACCTTCAATTAAATCTCCGAAAGTGCAGAAACAGCAAGAGCAGTGCCAACAATTCCCCGGCTAGCCAACCAATTAATGGAAAAGTCCTTCTGTTCCAAAGCGGTAAGATATTTGATTATCTCTGTGTCATAAATGGGATATTAGCTTGCTGGTAATATTTTTTAATTTTTTCCACGCAGCCCGATATCTCTCTGCCAGATTGTCCCACATTCCATTTATTTCCTGCTGACTCGTCAACACAAAAATGAGGCGTAACCGTATTCAGTGCACATTAATAAACAATCATTCTGGACAACCGTGTGTGACAGAGAAGCAGACAAAAACAGCTATTTCGCAGGATAAATAAGAAAGCTAATATTTTCTCTATAGGTTACAGCCTCAAGGCAGCTATTCGCCTCATATCTGAGGAAATAATGTGATTCTAGTCCAACTGAAAGTGCCAACTATTTCAATTTCTATTTCGAAAACGGATGATTTGCTTTGGATCAGCTGAACAGGCTCTCTGCATTTGACTTCCAGATGAGGACTTAATGTTATTGAGAATGGTAAATGTCAATAGTTTATTCAAAAGAATAACACACGTGAGGCCTTGGCTCCATACACTGTGGGAATGTCCATCTTGAGATATGGCCATCTTGAGATACTGCAGTGCACTCTGGGTAGGGTCCTATCATGCTATTCCGGATTTGGTGATGTGTAATGAGGCAGACCTGATTCGGGAACTTAAGGTGAAGGAACCCCTTAGTGACCACAATATGATGGAATTTACCCTGCATTCTGAGAGGGAGAAGCTGGAGTCAGATGTAACGGTATTACAATTAAATAAAGGTAACTACAAAGACATGAGGGAGGAGCTGGCCAGAGTTGATTGGAAAGGGAGCCCAGCAGGGGAGACAGTGGAACAGCAATGGTAGGGGTTTTTTGGGGGTTATTCGGGAGGCACAACAGAAATTCATCCCAAGGAGGAGGAAACATGCTGAGGGGAGGACAAGGCATCCATGGCTGACGAGGGAAGTCAAGGACAGCATAAAAGCAAAAGAAAAAGCATACAAAGTGGCGAGGATTAGTGGGAAGGCAGAGGATTGGGAAGCCTTTAAAAGCGAGCAGAGGACAACTAAAAAAGCAATAAGGGGGAAGAAGATGAAATATGAGTGTAAGCTAGCTAGTAATATAAAAGAAGATAGGGAAAGTTTTTTTTTCAAAATATATATAAGGTGAGAGAGAGGCAAAAATAGCCATTGGACCACTGGAAAATGAGGCTGGAGAAGTAATAATAGGAAACAAAGCAATGGCAGAGGAACTGAATAGTTACTTTGCATCAGTCTTCACGGTGGAAGACACCAGTGGGATGCCAGAGCTCCAGGAGAGTCGGGGGCACAGGTGAGTGTAGTGGCCATCACTAAGGAGAAGGTTCTGGAGAAACTGAAAGGGCGGAAGGTGGATAAATCTTCTGGACCGGATGGGCTACACCCCAGGGTTCTGAAAGGGAGAGCTGAGGAAATTGTGGAGGCATTGGTGGTGATCTTTCAGGAATTACTGGAGGCAGGGAGGGTACCAGAGGACTGGAAAGTAGCTAATGTAACACTGCTGTTTAAGAAGGGAGGGAGGCAGCAGATGGGAAATTATAGGCCGGTTAGCCTGACTTCAGTCATTGGCAAGATTTTAGAATCCATTATTAAAGGTGAGATCGCAGAGTACTTAGAAGTGCATGATAAAATAGGACTGAGTCAGCAAGGCTTTGTCAAGGGGAGGTCATGTCTGATAAATCTGTTAGAGTTCTTTGAGGAGGTAACAAGGAAGTTAAATAAAGGAGAACCCGTGGACGTGATTTATTTAGATTTCCAGAAGGCCTTTGAAAAGGTGCCACATAGGAGACGGTTAAATAAGTCAGGAGCCCATGGTGTTAAGGATAAGACCCTGGCATGGATGGAGGATTGGCTGACTGGCAGAAGGCAGAGAGTGGGGAGAAAGGGGTCTTTTTCAGGATGGCAGCCGGTGACTAGTGGTGTGCCTCAGGGGTCAGTGCTGGGACCCCAACTTTTCACAATATACATTAACGATTTGGAGGAAGGAACTGAAGGCACTGTTGCTAAGTTTGCAGATAATACAAAGATATGTAGAGGGACAGGTAGTATTGAGGAAGCAGGGGGGCTGCAAAAGGACTTGGACAGGTTAGGAGAGTGGGCAAAGAAGTGGCAGATGGAATACAATGTGGAAAAGTGTGAGATTATGCACTTTGGAAGGAGGAATAGAGGCATAGACTATTTTCTAAATGGGAAAAAACTTGGGAAATCAGAAACACAAAGGGACTTGGAAGTCATTGTTCAAGATTCTCTTAAGGTTAACGTGCAGGTTCAGTCGGCAGTTAGGAAGGCAAATGCAATGTTAGCATTCATGTCGAGAGGGCTAGAATACAAGAGCAGGGATGTACTTCTGAGGCTATATAAGGCTCTGGTCAGACCCCATTTGGAGTATTGTGAGCAGTTTTGGGCCCCATATCTAAGGAAGGATGTGTTGGTCTTGGAAAGGGTCCAGAGGAGGTTTACAAGAATGATCCCTGGAATGAAGAGCTTGTCATATGAGGAACAGTTGAGGACTCTGGGTCTGTACTCATTGGAGTTTAGAAAGATGAGGGGGGGATCTTATTGAAACTTGCAGGATATTACGAGGCCTGGATAGATTGGACATGGAGAGGATGTTTCCACCAGTAGGAAAAACTAGAACCAGAGGGCACAACTTCAGGCTAAAGGGACGATCCTTTAAAACAGAGATGAGGAGGAATTTCTTCAGCCAGAGAGTGGTGAATCTGTGGAACTGTTTGCCGCAGAAGGCTGTGGAGGCCAGGTCATTGAATGTCTTTAAGACAGAGATAGATAGGTTCTTGATTAATAAGGGGATCAGGGGTTATGGGGAAAAGGCAGGAGAATGGGGATGAGAAAAATATCAGCCATGATTGAATGACGGAGCAGACTCGATGGGCCAAGTGGCCTAATTCTGCTCCTATGTCTTATGGTCTTATGCCAACTAATTAGAGTCCACAGAGTTTGCCATGTTTTGTTTCATCAGGTACCCAACATAACAGCATCAGTTTGATGCTACAGCATAGGCCAAAGCACACAAGGCTATGGGACTAGTGCTGGAGGATTAGAATAGAGAGGTAATTTTATTTTTTTTCATTCATGAGACATGGGTGTCACTGGCTGGTCAGCATTTATTGCCCATCCCTAGTTGCCCTTGGAGGGCAGTTGAGAGTCAACCACATTGCTGTGTCTCTGGAGTCACATGTAGGCCAGACCAGGTAAGGATGGCAGATTTCCTTCCCTAAAAGGCATGAGTGAACCAGATGGGTTTTTCCGACAATGGTTTCATGGTCATCAGTAGATTCTTAATTCCAGATTTTTTAAAAATTGAATTCAAATTCTACCATGGCAGGATTCGAACCTGGGTCCCCAGAACATTAGCTGAGTTTCCTCATTAATAGTCTTGTGATAATACCACTTGGCCACCGCCTCCCCGGCTTGGTGGCCGGTGCAGACATGATGGGTTGAAGGGCCTCCTTCTGTGCTGTAAAAATCTATGGGAGGGATTTTCCAGCTACGAACACCTGAGCACAATGGACATTGGAATGGTCCGCAATTTTTCGTCTCACCAGCTACGATTCCCATAGAGGGTGGGAAGGGAACCTTTTGGCCAATGACTCTATGAGTTTGACTTTTCCAGTGCTGCTCTGGCTGGTCTCCCACCTCGCGCTCTCTGTAGTGCTCATCCAAGATTCTGTTGAGTGCATTTTAACTCATATTAAGCCCTGTTCTGGTCTGGGCGGGACCCCGATTTGGGCCGGCGGCGTGGTGGGGGGAGGGGTGGAGGTGGGTGGTGAATCCCCATAGCCCTCACGTCCGTGGGAATCCCATTTTCAGCCCCAATGCCGAATTCAAAGGGCAATCGGAATTCCCGCTGTCGTGGGACCTATAGAAAGTGGTGGGGGGGGGGGAATGAGAGGAGCTGGGGGTGGTTTTTTGTGGCCACGCGGGGAAAACGAAGTGCGGGCAGCAGTGGGGGAGAATGAGGGTAACATCTTGGGGATTGCCCCTGTTGTGCACAGAGCGTCCTCCACCCAAATGGTCTGCCTCCCTATCTTACCACCTTTTCAAAATAGTTGATTAATTAACAGCCTTCCCACTCATGCCCACCTGCAACTGCCCAGCGTTTTCAGCCGGTAGATTGAGTGGGCAATAATTGGCCATTTAAGGCCCTCATTAATATCAGGGCGGACAAGCTAGCGAACACACTATCTGCAGCATCCTTCTTGTATGATAGGGACTGGGTCAGGGATGGACAGGAAGGTGGCCGGCGAACCATATTCAACATGTCCTCACCCACCATATTCCCACTGAAAAACAGCCGGTGAGGGGGGAGCTTCAATCCAGCCACATATTTCCGCAGTATGTCATTGGATGTAAAGCACTTTGAGGCACCCAATCGTCTTGAGGAACGCGATATAAAGGCAAGTCTTCCTCCCTTCATGCCCTTGAAAAATCCAAAGGTAACTTGGTGAAGGGAATTTCCGAAGCAATGACGGCCAAGAGGGAATTGAGCCGACACTTTCAGTCTTAAACAATTAACCGATTCTACATCTGGGGGATGGATGCGTGTCTGAAAGTGAGGGTTGTAAAGGAACCCATGTATTCAGACTGAAAGACACATTGTTTGACAGCTGGAAATTACTCTTTATCGTCTTTCTCATTTCTAATTTCACCAAATATGTAAGTTGTCTTCTGAATTCTCTCCATCCCTCTGTTCGAGTCTTTCCTTCCTCTTGCCGCCGTCTTGCGGGATCAGAAAGTATTCTTACTGAAATGATGGGAAAGGTTAGGGGTAATGAGCTGTGCATTTTATTCAGCAAGACGCTCGGAGAGATTTGATATCAAAAAAAATAAAAGCCAACTTAGGAATCCCAGTAAATGTATTTTCTCACTCAAGCACAGGGGGTTTCGGTTTATGTGGAAAGGTGACTCTCTCTCTCTCTAAACAGAGCTTTGTGAGTTTTCTACGTCCTTTAGTGATAGATGAGATGAAGCCGCGGCAGTGCCCACCACTTGACTAGTTGAATGATGAGGGTGGTGGGATTGTGATTCCCAATTGCCATCGTGACATTGCTGGCAAATCATTAGCGCTGTCCATTGTTCATTAAAATGCATCGGTATCTGACAACATGTCACTCCAGCTTGGTTCTGAAGGACATGTTTTTGTTTCAGAGCCCTTGTCTCAGTGTTTGCATGCCAGAGGGGATAGACTGAATGCATCGAATCATGCCACAATAGGAGTTTAACAACCAAGAACCATAACCTACATGAATAGCAAGGTAAATGTTACGTGATGCATTGTAAATTTATTAATCATGAGATGCGATGGAATTAATTGAAGCATTGTTTTTAACAATTTTCTTCAAGCCAACTAAATCACTGTTATCGTTACTCACTCTCTGCGGGAGAGCGGATATGGTCTGTTCTGCTCCCAAATTACACTGTGGGTGGACATCTCCCACATTACACCACCCACCAGGTACACGGTACATACTCTTGCGACTCAGCCAACATTGTCTACCTGATACGCTGCAGGAAAGGATGTCCCGAGGCATGGTACATTGAGGAGACCATGCAGACGCTACGATAACAGATGAATGAACGTCGCTCGACAATCACCAGGCAGGAGTGTTCCCTTCCTGTCGGGGAACACTTCAGCAGTCAAGGGCATTCAGCCTCCGATCTTTGGGTAAGCGTTCTCCAAGGCGTCCTTCAAGACACACGACAACGCAGAATCATCGAGCAGAAGCTGATAGCCAAGTTCCGCACACATGAGGATGGCCTCAACCGGGATCTTGGGTTCATGTCACACTACATGTAACCCCCACCATTTGGCCTGAGCTTGCAAAATCCTATGAACTGTCCTGGTTTGAGACAATTCACACGTCTTTAACCTGTGATTTCCCCTCTCTCCACTCGTACTGTCTGTACCTGTAAAGATTGATTGCCTGTAAAGACTCGCATTCCAACCATTATCTTGCGATTGTGTCTTTGCCTGTCTCTGCCGTGTTTGCGAACCCACCTCTCCACTCACCGGATGAAGGAGCAGCGCTCCGAAAGCTGGTGATTCCAAATAACCCTTGGACTTTAACCTGGTGTTGTGAGACTTCTTACTATGCCCACCCCAGTCCAACGCTGGCATCTCCACACCATGCCCACATATACATGAAATGCAATCATTCAAGAAGGTGGTTCACTATCACCTTTTCAAGGGCAACTAGAGATAGGCAACAAATGTTGGTCTTGCCAGCTATTCCCAAATTCTGAAATTTGCTGTCGCAGCTGAGGTTACCACAATGAAGAAGGACATCTCGGTTGAATTCTGCGACCTCGCCCGCGGCTGGGATTTTCCAGTCCCGCTGCTGTGAATGAGATTTGGCTGAGCGCCATATTCTCCGTTCTCGCTGGCAGCAGTAGCAGGGCGTGCGAGACCGGAGAATCCCACCCCAAATCTTTTGCAACCTTTTGGCTTCAACACTCAATGGGTGAGATTTTCCAGTCCTGTTCGCCATGGGAATCATTGTGGCAGGACAGGAAAATCTGACGAACCAGCAAAAGATCCATTGACTTTGGACAGGAATTCCAATGGTGGGTGGAACCAGTCAAATCCTCCCCATAATCTCTGCCTACATTTACTTAGACACACGGTGCAGGTCATGGTTCTGCTGCTGCCATTTACACCTCCTCTAGACCCTCCAATGTTTCTTTGCTTAGAATCCCCTTTTACCTTGCTCCATCATCCCTCCTACTCTCCATCCTATCCCAAACTTCCCTTTTGTTCATTTCCCTCCTCATCTCCCAGCCTCTGTCTTTCCTTTATCACAGTAAGAAGTCTCACAACACCAGGTTAAAGTCCAACAGGTTTATTTGGTAGCAAATACCATAAGTAATGTTAATGGATGGGGTGCCAATCAAGCTGCTTTTCCCCAGATGGTGTTGAACTCCTTGAGTGTTGTTGGAGCTACACTTATCCAGATAAGTGGAGAATATTCTGTCACACTCTTGACTTGTGCCTTGTAGACTGTGGACAGGCTTTGGGGAGTCAGGAAGTGAGCTACTCACTGCAGGTATTTGCTACCACAGCACTCAGCAATTCACCGCGGTCTATGCACCGATCTAACAATGTATTTGTTCTGTCTACATGATGAGATGTAAGAGCTTCACATGGTGGAAGCTTCAATATTTGTGTAAAACGTGATTATTTTGGGTTTCACAGAAAGGACACCTCTCCACATCAAGCATGGCTGGCCAGAAGCCTCTTCTGTTCCCCATGGATGTATTGGAAGAGTTAGCAGATTGATTATCAGCCTGTCTGGCAGTATCCTGGACACTCCTCCTGTGGGCACCAACTCTGGGAGTGGGACTTGAAGCAGGATTTACTGACGGGGAGACAGATGTACTACCCACTAAGTCACAAGAGCCCATGCATTTACCCCAGTAATTCCCCTTGGACACTAAGGAACAATTTAGCATGGCCAATCAACCTGCACATCTTTGGACTGTGGGAGGAAACCGGAGCATCTGGAAAAAAATCATGCAGACACGGGGAGAACGTGCAAACTCCACACAGACAGTGACCGAGGCCGAAATTGAACCTGGGTCCCTGGACCCGTGAGGCAGCATTACTAACCACTGAGCCACCTGAGATGCGGTGTTCCTCAGATTAAATCACCATCAGTCACAGCCAATGGTCACTTGAGACTATGGCGACTTTTACAGCAAATAGCAGCATCATGTTTCCAACACTGGTGAAGTGTTGACGAAGTACTTCCCCTGTCCCCCCTCCCCTCCCCCACAGCAACCCCCCCCCCCCCCCCCCCCCGCCCGACTCCCTGAACATGCTGTTGGTCACACTTATCAAAGATCAGGAACAGATATCCTGGCTGATGTTTCCTTCTGAGTCAGAAGATGTACAGGGGGGCGGGCGGGGGGGAGGGGGGGTGGTGGTGATCTAATGGCCCAGTAAGTAACATCCCTGCCTCTGAGCCTGAAGCTCTGGGTTTGGGACCCATCACAAGACTTGACGGCCATAGAAGGTGCGTTCATAACGCAGTCAAACAGGTTGAGTGTCAACATGCAAATCCTTCCAACACAAGCCAATGGCAGGCAGTAAGAGTGGGAAAGATTCACGCGATGGAAAGAAAGTCGGAACATTCACTGTCACTGTCCATAGCTCCAGACCGCAGCGTGTCTGAAAAGTACACATTGCCACAGCAACAACTTGGACTCTCTGAGTGAACTGTAACACACTGCCACCCCTGAAGATTGCCAGGCCAAAACAAACAATCTCAGATGTCAACCTTGTGTGGAATCAGCTATCGGAGGCCAGCGATTAATGCAAGGATCTTCCACGTCTATATGTCCCACATGAGGCAATACATTTTCATTCAAAAAGCCAAGAAGATAATCCCATCATCATTATTATTAACGGAATAAGGCTGATGTCGGCTTTGTTTGCATGTAAAACAGATGATACAGGATAAGCCACTTGCTTTATCTCTCTCTCCTCTTTCAAAGTTCCATTCAATTCAGTGGAGATGAAAAAACTGGAAGAGGTTTGAAACGGGAAGTGGATTCATTACTGCCTGTTTTCGATTTCAGAAGTGACCCCAGTGATGGGCTGGATTCCTTGAGTACAAGTTGGGTGGGGAGAAGTTGGGAATAAAATTGGGCATCATGCCATGAGTGCTGTCATGAGTGTCTACATTACCCCCTCACCCCATCTCCCTCTCCCACAGCCCCCATTTTCCCAGTTGCGATATTGTCAAGGGCAGGTGAGATGTCACAAGGTTCACTTGCCTGCCTGTGTGCCGTTCAAGTTCGAGAATAGCCAATTAATGACTGCTCCTCCTGTTTCTGCTGACTCTTTGTCCAATGCCAGGTGTATGGCCTCTCATGTCTCACTGGATGAGCTGATGGCTGATCAAGGGAAGAGCAGATGCCACATTTATGGCTCTCCTCTGTCCATCGGATGCCACCCCCTTCCCCCAAGTTTCCCCCAGGCCTGCATTTTTTGTAATTCATTCATGGGATGTGGGTGTCGCTGGCTGGGCCAGCATTTGTTGCCCTTCCCTAATTGCCCTTGAGAAGGTGGTGGTGAGCCACCTTCTTGAACTGTTGCAGTCCATATGGTGTAGGTACACTCATGCTGCTGTTAGGGAGGGAGTTTCAGGATTTTGACGCAGCAACAGTGAAGGAAGGGCCGATATTATTTCCAAGTCAGGATGGTGAATGGTTTGGACTCGGAGGGGGGGCTTCCACGTGGTGGTGTTCCAAGGCATCTGTTGCTCTTGTCCTTCTTGATGATGGTAGCAGTCGTGGGTTTGGAAGGTGCTGTCTAAGGAGCCTTGCTGAGTTCCTACAGTGCATCTTGTAGATGGTGCATGCAGCAGCCACTATGGGTAGGTGGTGGAGGGAGTGAATGTTTGTGGATGGGGTGCCAATCAAGCTGCTTTTCCCCAGATGGTGTTGAACTCCTTGAGTGTTGTTGGAGCTACACTTATCCAGATAAGTGGAGAATATTCTGTCACACTCTTGACTTGTGCCTTGTAGACTGTGGACAGGCTTTGGAGAGTCAGGAGGTGAGTTACTCACTGCAGGATTCCTAGCCTTTGACCTATATTTATATGGCTAGTCCAGTTCAGTTTCTGGTCAATGGTAACCCCCAGGATGTTGAAAGTGGGGGATTCAACCTTGGTAATGCCATTGAATGTCATGGGTTGGTGGTTAGATTCTCTCTTGTTGAAGATGGTCATTTTCTGGCACTTGTGTGATGTGGATGTTAATTGCCACTTGTCCACCCAAGCCTGGATATTGTCCCGGTCTTGCTGAATTTGGACATGGACTGCTTCAGTATCTGAGGAGTTGCGAATGGTGCTGAACATTGTGCAATCATCGGCAAACATCTCCACTTCTGACCTTATGATGGAAGGAAAGTCATTGATGAAGCAGCTGAAGATTATTATTATATTATTTATTTATTAGTCACAAGTAAGGCTTACATTAACACCGCAATGAAGTTACTGTGAAGTTCCCCTAGTCGCCACACTCCGGTGCCTGTTCGGGTCAATGCACCCTAACCTGCACATCTTTCCCACTGTAGGAGGAAATCGGAGCACCCGAGGGAAACCCACGCAGACACGGGGAGAATGTGCAAACTCCACACAGACAGTGACCCAAGCTGGGAATTGAACCCAGGTCCCTGGTGCTGTGAGGCAGCAGTGCTAACCACTGTGCCATCATGCCGCCCCTGGGATGACTGGGACAAGGACACTTCCCCGAAGAACTCCTGCAATGATGTCCTGAAGGCTGAGATGACTGACCTCCAACAACCACATTCATCTTCCTTTGTGCCAGGTATGACTCTCCCTTCCAACCAGGCCCTACACCTTCCTCTCCGCCATCGTCAGAGCCAACCAGCCTGGTCCTGGTGAGACTCCAGACTCGGTTTAAAAGTCCAGGCTCCATTGCTGACCCTTTCTTCAGAACTGCTGCAGTCCCAGCAGTGGCCAGGTGCTCCCGATGGAGCTGTTGTCTGCACAGAGCTGCCAGTCATTTGGGTGACCGACAATCTCGGATCAGGACTACCTCCTCATTGGGGGCAGGAAAACTGCCTACAGCCAAATAATGGCCATAAACGGCTGTGGGGCTGAGCAGACCAGGAGGGAGAAGGATCTTTTATTCCCATGTAAAAACCCAGCAAAATATCTTTAGCAATGTGGCGGTCCTTTACAGTAGGCTTGGTGCGTTGATTCTAAAATGGTGTGGAGGTTGGCATTTCATTTGAGTGGACAGTGATGGATAGGAATTGACACTCTGGTCCACTCAACCTGCCCCACACCATTTGTGGTGCATCACACTTTGCAATCAATACTTCCCCTGCCCCACTCCACCTGAAAAAATGGAACCTCTGAAGAGAGGCAAAAATAGATGTTTCTTTTAAAAAGGCCAATTTGGGTCATTGAGAAAGATCTGTGAAACTCCAGAGTGGCTGCTTTATTGAATTGAAAATAATCCAGTGAATCACTTGGCCCAGATTATTAAAATTTGGTAAATTCTACATTAGGAAGAAATATCAATAGGAATATAGAATCATAGAGTCCCGACAATGCAGAGGAAGGCCATTTGGCCCATCAAGTCTGCACCAACAACAGTCACAGCCAGGTTCTATCCCTGTAACCACCCTCATCCCCCCACCCCCTCCCCACCCCCTGTATTTACCCTGAATATCCTCCTGATACTAAGGGTCCAATTTTACCATCAAGTTGCGACCGTTTTCGGGCGCGAAAACTTGGTAAAGTCGGGCGTGAGGCAAATAGCGCGATCCGCGCCCACCTCTGGGCCGGTTCCCCCTTTACCAAGGCCCGAAACTGGCCGCTATCGGGACCGCACCCGAAATGGTCATTTAAATTGACTCCATGGGCTGCACGCCCAACCTTACCGGCGCGTTCGCCCATCCAGAATCGGCACGAAACAGACATGCTCCATAAAAGTCCGAATCGGGCACTTCAGCTAGCGACAAGGTAAGTGCCGAGCGTCCGACGGTTCTCTGCTTGAGATTGGGGGGGGGGGGGGGGGGGATCCACTGCCCCTCTGCCTGAGATCAGTGAGGGGGAAGGGGGGGTCCGCGATTGGTCTGGGTGATGGAGGGGGTGGGGGGATAAGGAGGTCAGTAATGTTGTGGGAGTGGGGCAATATCTGTGGGGGCCAGGGGGAGGCATTATCCGGCCCGGGAACGCTGTGGCAGGGGAGTCGCATTCTATTATTTTTGTAGGTGCCGATCGGAGCTGCAGGATTTCGGGCACGTTAAGCCCCGCCCACAGGCTTCTGCAGCGCGATTCGGAATCGCTGATATTTTTTCAGGCAGAGTGCGTACGGGGGCGCCTGAGAACAGGTCGAAAAGTCGGATCTGAAACACTCCCAATTTCAAGTCCGCCCGGCACTTCGAATCAAAATGGTAAAATAGGCCCCTAAGGCTGGAATTGTACCGGCACGCCCGCCCGAGGCTCATAAGACCCTGCCCGAGGCCAACGGAGTTTGCCGTCCTGTGAACCTGCGGTAAAATTAGGGTCCAAGGGGCAATTTAGCTAGGTTAACCAACCTAACCTGGTTGGTTATCAAACTAACCGGAGCACCCGGAGGAAACCCACACAGATACAGGAAGAACGTGCAAACTCCACACAGACAGTGACCCGACTCGGGAATTGAACCCGGATCCCTGGCGCTGTGAGGCAGCAGCGCTAATCACTGTGTCACCATGCTGCCCCATATCTTTCTTTTACTCATGTGCTTTGTTACCCCTTTTATTCCTTTGTCAAAACATATGAGGGAAAATGTTTATATGGCTATTACATGGATAGTGTTCCGAGTCTGTTGTCTTATTAAGAACACGCTGAAGCTGGAGTCACCTCTTTGGGTGAAACTGAGAAGGTGATGTTAGGTTTGCAAAGTGTACTGTGGTATGCAGGAGAGAACCTCTGGCTGTAAGAGCTCCGTGACATGCAATCTATGGGGGCTGCATTGAGTTTTTGAACCCAGGCAATATCCTAAGTCAATCGGCAGCTATAAAAGCTGAGGTGACGTAAAGGCGATGCAATCATTTCGGGGCTTTGTGGCTCAGTGTGACAGGAGGCGTTCTGAAAGACAACCTGTGACAATAAGAACCAGGCCTGTGAGACCAAGCACTTGATTTATTAATCTCCTCTCCAATAATCTGCTAAAGAGGCATTTACCAGCTATGACTAGGAAGGCATTTCATCAATACGGCTTCCATTAAGTAAATCGTCCATCCTTTTAACGTCGTAAGCTCTTGAGGCTCTGACACAACCGTTAACTATCACTTGTGAAGTTTGAGTGTTTTTGCTGGCAGTGTTTCTAATGGACTGCGTGTCCAGGTTCCTCACCGAATTTTCGTGTGCACTCGGATTATTTGTTGGGCCCATTAGATTAATATTTATAGGTATCATTACTCCTCCGCGCTCCCCCAGGAGGCTGGGATGAGATGGGAGGTGCATACAGAGCAGCAGGCCCCGACAACACCAGGTGACATAACCACAGTGACAAAGCCAATCTGTCAGCTTTCATTTTCCTGTCCTCGCCGCTTCATTCCGTCTCTTTATCACCACTCCTGTCCACCAGGGGTTTGAAGAATCGCAATAGGTCACATTAAGCTTTTTGTTGTATTTATGTCAGCATTGATTTTGTCACATCGTCCTTTGCGTGAGGCCTGTGTGCTGAATGAATTGAGAGTGGCATTCTTACTCTATTTACGGTGCACTCTGGGAATAGTTCATCACCTGGGATACTATTCATTCAATCAAAGTAACTATTGTGGGCGGCACCGTGACACAGTGGTTAGCGCTGCTGCCTCAGAGCGCCCAGAACCTGGGTTCGATTCCCGAGTCGGGTCACTGTCTGTGTGGAGTTTGCACGCTCTTCGTGTGTCAGTGTGGGTTTCCTCCGGGTCCTCTGGTTTTCTCCCATAGTCTGAAAGACGTGCTGGTTAAGCGCATTGGCCGTGCTAAATTCTCCCTCAGTGTATCCGAACAGGCTCTGGACTGTGGTAACTAGGAGATTTTCACAGTAACTTCATTGCAGTGTTAATGTAAGCCTACTTGTGACACTAATCAAACTTAAAACTTTATTTCAAATTGCCACTTCCGCACCCCCTCATTCTCATAATTTAATTGCCTCCAACACTGAAATACAACAAGTGTCAGACCAAACATGTCTTTCCACCTCCTGCAAAATTGTCCTGGTAAGTTATGGTACCGAGCAGTCAGGGTCATGCACTCATCATCTGTCCACTTCTATCCTGGTCCTTTCACAACTCTCAGGGGTAAATGTCCCAGGACCACCACTGTGTGAAATGTCACCGGCTGGACGGACAATTTTGCAGACTTTGGAAAGGTCCATTGACCTCAGGTGGGGACTTCTGGTCCTGGGCCGATGCGACCAGACTCCAGCGGATGCCTTCGGTGGAGTCCAGCAATTCCTGACACTGCCTAGCGACCAGTGAATGTCAAGTCTCGTCAATTGCCTCCATACCGATAGCTTTTCCAGCAAAGTCGGAGCCCCATAGAATAAAAGGGACAGTGGAGGTAAGGAGATAAGCAGGCTGAGTCAGAGACAGGTGCAGATCATAGAATCCTACAGTGCAGAATGAGGCCATTCGGCCCATCGAGTCTGCACCGACCACAATCCCATCCAGTCCCTATCCCCGTAACCCCACATATTTACCCTGCTAATCCCCCTGACACCATGGGGCAATTTAGCATGGCCAATCCATCTAACCCGCACATCTTTGGACTGTGGGAAGAAACTGGAGCACCTGGAGGAAACACACACAGACACGGGAAGAAGGTGAAGGATTGTTTTTGGAGTCATGGAGTCAAGGAGGTTTACAGTATGGAAACAGGCCCTTCGGCCCAACTTGTCCATGTTGCCCTTTTTTTAAACTCCTAAGCTAGTCCCAATTGCCCGCATTTGGCCCATATCCCTCTATACCCATCTTACCCATGTAACTGTCTAAACGCTTTTTAAAAGACAAAATTGTACCCGCCTCTACTACTACTTCTGGCAGCTTGTTCCAGACACTCACCACCCTCTGTGTGAAAAAATTGCCCTTCTGGACACTTTTGTATCTCTCCCCTCTCACCTTAAACCTATGCCCTCTAGTTTTAACTCCCCTACCTTTGGGAAAAAATATTGACTATCTAGCTGATCTGTGCCCCTCATTATTTTATAGACCTCTATACGATCACCCCTCAGCCTTCTACACTCCAGAGAAAAAAGTCCCAGTCTATCCAGCCTCTCCTTATAACTCAAACCATCAAGTCCCGGTAGCATCCCAGTAAATCTCTTCTGCACTCTTTCTGGTTTAATAATATCCTTTCTATAACAGGGTGACCAGAACTGTACACAGTATTCCAAGTGTGGCCTTACCAATGTCTTGTACAACTTCAACAAGACGTCCCAACTCATGTATTCAATGTTCTGACCAATGAAATTAAGCATGCCGAATGCCTTCTTCTCTGTCTCCACTCTGTCCACCTGTGACTCCACTTTCAAGGAGCTATGAACCTGTACCCCTAGATCTCTTTGTTCTGAACTCTCCCCAACGCCCTGCCATTAACTGAGTAAGTCCTGCCCTGGTTCAATCTACCAAAATGCATCACCTCGCATTTATCTAAATTAAACTCCAACTGCCATTCCTCAGCCCACTGGCCCAATTGGAGGATGTGGAGTTTCCCAGGGGTCGGTACCAGGACCACTGGTTTTCCTGGAATTTATTGATGACCCAGGAGTGGGTGTACAGAGCACAATTTCAAAATTTGCGAAAGACTGGGAGGGTGGTAGAGGCGGGCTGCCTCACATTCTTTAGAAAGTACCACGATGAGCAGTTGGCACGTCATAACATTCAAGGCTATGGACCAAGTGCTGGTAAATGGGATTGGGTGGGAGGGCAGGAGTTTCTCGCGTGTTGGTGCAGACTCAGTGGGCCAAAGGGCCTCTTCTGCACTGCATGTTTCTATGACACAACACTTGGAAGTATTGAGAATTGCGAGGAACATCATGTTGGACTTCCAGGGGACGTTGAAAGGTTGTTGGACTGGGAGGATATGTGACAGGTGAAAGTAAATGTTAAGAAGTGTGAAATGATGCATTTTGGTCGGAAAACCGAAGATAGACAATAAATAAATTTACTCTGAGCTGCAAATGTTTCCCACTTTCTGTTCTAAATTCTTTCTAACACAAAAGGCACTGTGATCACACAATTTATGTGCACAGTTCGCAGCAGTCTAGAATAAAACTGTTCCCATCAGAAAGTCTGTGCAAACATACACACTTCACCTCTTTCCGCTAATAAAATTCAAGCACAATACCATGCAAACATATGTACATATGAACATATGAATTACGAGCCTCAGTAGGCCATTCGGCCCCTCGAGACAGCTCCACCATTCAATAAGGTCATGTCTGTGCAGAGTTTGCACGCTCTCCCCGTGTCTGCGTGGGTTTCCTCCGGGTGCTCTGGTTTCCTCCCGCAGTCCAAAGATGTGTAAGTTAGGTGGATTGGCCATGCTAAATGTGGAGGTTACAGGGATAGGGCGGAGGGGAGGGCCTGGTTGGGATGCTCTTTTGAAGAGTCGGTGCAGACTCAATGGGCCGAATGGCCTCTTTCAGCACTGTAGGGATTCTAGGATTCTATGTGGTCAATTAATTGAATTTGCAGTCATATCTTGTTACACTCTTTAGAAATAAGCTATTCATTAGTAATATGAATGGATTTTTAGAAGTAATAGAATGAAGTAGTTTATAAAAATGAACTGTTTCCGTATTGATAAAGCTAACTAGCCTGAGGGAAAGAGATTCAGCAATCCTACGCTTCAGACTAATGGAGAAAGAATCTTGATTAAAAAACAAACTCTTCCACAAGCAGCAAGTATTTCTCTGGAGCCTGTTACATCTTCATGACACTTCACAGCCAATGAATTATTTTAGAAGCTTAATTGTTGTCTCGGGAAACTCAACAACCAATCTCCATCGAGCAAATTCATTCCCACAAACAGCAATGAGATTAATCATTCGATAAATCTGTATTGTCTGAAAAAATGAGGTTCGTTGAGGAATTAGTATTGGCCAGGGCATTTATTCTTCTTCGAATAGGATCATAGGAACTTTTACATCCATCAGTCCAATATCTCATCCGAAAAACTGCACCTCCAGCAATGCAGCACTCCCTCAACACTGCACTGAAGTGTTAACTTTGATTATCAAATCTCTGGGGTGGGATTGAAGACAGAACAGCTTATATTTATATAACAATGTAGTGAAATGTCCTGGAACATTTCAAAGCAGCAATTCAGAGGTGGCACGGTGGCACAGTGGCACAGTGGTTAGCACTGCTGCCTCATAGCACCAGAGACCTGGGTTCAATTCCTGGCTTGGGTCACTGTCTGTGTGGAGTTTGCACATTCTCCCCGTGTCTGCCGAGGAGGGGGTTTCCTCCGGGTGCTCCAATTTCCTCCCACAGTTCAAAGATGTGCTGGTTAGGTGGATTGGCTACATTAAGTTGCCCCTTAGTGCCCCAGGATGTGTCGCTTAGAGGGAATAGCGGAGTAAATAGGTGGGGTTACAGGGATAGGGCCAAGGTGGGATTGATGTCAGTGCAGACTCGATGGGCCAAATGGCCTCCTTCTGCACTGCAGGGATTCTATGATACTTATTGAACATATTTTGAAACCAAGTCACACCAGGCAACATTAAGACAAGTGAGCAAATACTGGATCAACAAAGTCGGGTTTAGAGAGTGTCTTAAAAAAGGAGAAAGAAGTAGAGGGGTGGAGAGATTTAGGCAGTGAATTCCACAGGCAGCTACTGAAGGTATGCCCACCAATAGTGGAATAATTGATATCACGAGGATCGCTTCTCGGCCTTTTGGCTAGGATCGGGTGTGGGCTGGTGATGCTGTGCTTGGTCGTGGCCATTGGGTTGCATTTAAGCTTCATTTTCATATGAAGAAATGGCAGATGGAGTTCAATCCTGATAAATGCGAAGTGATGCATTTTGGTAGAAATAATGTAGGGAGGAGCTATACAATAAATGGCAGAACCATAAAGGGTGTAGATACGCAGAGGGACCTGGGTGTGCAAGTCCACAGATCCTTGAAGGCGACGTCACAGGTGGAGAAGGTGGTGAAGAAGGTATATGGCATGCTTGCCTTTATAGGACAGGGGATAGAGTATAAAAGTTGGGGTCTGATGTTGCAGATGTATAGAACATTGGTTCGGCCGCATTTGGAATACTGCGTCCAGTTCTGGTCGCCACACTACCAGAAGGACGTGGAGGCTTTGGAGAGAGTACAGAGGAGGTTTACCAGGATGTTGACTGATATGGAGGGGCTTAGTTATGAGGAGAGATTGGGTAAACTGGGGTTGTTCTCCCTGGAAAGACGGAGGATGAGGGGAGACTTAATAGAGGTGTATAAAATTATGAAAGGCATAGATAGGGTGAATGGTGGGAAGCTTTTCCCCAGGTCGGTGGTGACGTTCACGAGGGGTCATAGGTTCAAGGTGAAGGGGGGGAGGTTTAACACAGATATCAGAAGGACATATTTTACACAGAGGGTGATGGGGGCCTGGAATGCGCTGCCAGGCAAGGTGGTGGAGGCGGACACACTGGGAATGTTTAAGACTTATCTAGATAGCCACATGAACGGAGTGGGAATGGAGGGATACAAAAGAATGGTCTAGTTTGGACCAGGGAGCGGCACGGGCTTGGAGGGCCGAAGGGCCTGTTCCTGTGCTGTATTGTTCTTTGTACTCCAATCAGCTTGGCTCATGTAGATCAGGCCCAAGGCAGGGTAAAGGGTTGCATACCCTGTCTTGTCAGCTTGGATCGGAAATGTCTCGACTTGTTGAGACTCTGAATTGGACTTGATTTGAGTGAATTGGAAAAGTATTTTAAAAAATTGATATCACGAGGCTGGAATTAAAGGAGCACAAAGATCTTGGAGGGTTGTAGGACTGGAGGGAGTTGCAGGGAAAACCAACCTTCTGACTGTGGTGTGAGTTCTACCGATTGTGATAAGGCTGGCCATAGAACGATAGAATCCAGTCCAGAAAGAGGCGATTCAGCCTATCGAGTCTGCACTGACCCTCGGAAACAGCATCCCACCCAGGATGCAAGGAACTACAAAAGGTTCGTGAATGTAGCCCAATCCATCACTCAAACCAGTCTCCCATCCATTGACTCTGTCTATACTTCCCGCTGCCTTGGAAAAGCAGCCAGCATAATTAAGGACCCCACGCACCTCGGACATTCTCTCTTCCACCTTCTTCCGTCAGGGAAAAGATACAAAAGTCTGAGGTCACGTACCAACCGACTCAAGAACAGCTTCTTCCCTGCTGCTGCCATCAGACTTTTGAATGAACGGTGTGCTTTGTATAGCGCACAGGAAATAATACTTTTTACTGTATGTATTTGCCATGGCTAACCTATCTATCTAGGGACACTAAGGGGCAATTTAGCACGGCCAATCCACCCTAACCTGCACCTCTTATGACTGTGGGAGGAAACTGGAGCACCCGGAGGAAACCCATGCAGACACGGGGAGAACGTGGAAACTCCACACAGATAGTGAAACGAGGGTTCGGCCGCATTTGGAATACTGCGCCCAGTTCTGGTCACCACACTACCAGAAGGACGTGGAGGCTTTAGAGAGAGTGCAGAGGAGGTTTACCAAGATGTTGCCTGGCGTGGAAGGGCTTAGTTATGAAGAGCGATTGGGTAAACTGAGGTTGTTCTCACTGGAAAGACGGAGGATGAGGGGTGACCTAATAGAGGTGTATAAAATTATGAAAGGCATAGATAGGGTGAACGGTGGGTAGCTTTTCCCCAGGTCGGTGGTGACGTTCACGAGGGGTCATAGGTTCAAGGTGAGGGGGGAGGGGGAGGTTTAACACGGATATCAGAAGGACATATTTTACACAGAGGGTGGTGGGGGCCTGGAATGCGCTGCCGGGCAAGGAGGTGGAGGCGGACACACTGGGAACGTTTAAGACTTATCTAGATAGCCACATGAATGGAGTGGGAATGGAGGGATACAAAAGAATTGTCTAGTTTGGACCAGGGAGCGGCGCGGGCTTGGAGGGCCAAAGGGCCTGTTCCTGTGCTGTATTGTTCTTTGTTCTTTGTTTGTTCTTTGAGGGTGGAATCGAACCTGGGTCCCTGGCGCTGTGAGGCCCAGCGCTAACCACTGTGCCACCGTGCCGCCTGACCCCAAAAAATTAAAAGAAATAAATTTCTAAACCACATTATAGAAACGTCTTATATTGCTGCATTTAGGACTATGTTCCTGCAGCTGTAAGAAAGACTCTTAGGCCAACATATCAACTTAATCAATCTTGTCAGCCCAACTGAAGTGAATTTTGGTTTATAAGCACCAGGTGTACCTTTAGTTCCTGCTGGGAGATTTAACTGCCAGGGGGTATAAGAGAATATTAAGCAATATCCAGTGTTACTCTCATGCAGATTTATATTCCACAACAGTATAATATACTTGTGTGAGAAATTGGCTGAAAATTCAAATATAATGTAATGTATATTTGAAGTCTAAATGTAAGGAGATTGACATTTCTACCTCCTTTCTTGTGAGTTTCAAAGCTAGTTATATCATACCTTAGTGTTTTTATATCATTTTCTTCAAAGAATGGTCCCTAAAGTGCAGTGCAAGGGCTTTGGCGTTGAGCCAAGCTCATAAAATGAGGTAGAAAGCGAGCATAATGACAAATCTGCATTATTTTTTTTGAAGACATTAAGGGTATGGTGGAGTGCGGAAATGCAGCTGATGTTACATGGATATTGCAGGTAGCTTCTGACAAGGGTTCTGCTTTGGTGATTAATGGGCAAGGCAAAGAGTCACAAAAGGAGGAGGTCAAATGTAGAGAGCTAATTGACTTAGAAACAAGAAACAGAAGGTAGCTATAAATGGGAACGTTTCAGGAGGGAGGGAGGTGGCAAGTGGATCACCCCGGAGGTCGGGCTGCGGGGGGAATCCTTGGTGTTTTCAATGCCCATAAACCACTTGGACGCTATGACCTATTTCAGGTTTTCAAGGTTAAGAAAGACATGGATGAAATTAATTGAAGCAAATTGTTCACTATAGAAATTCAAGTACCAAGGAGCACAGGTTGGAGATTGTAGAGAGACAGAACATTATGCAAACTAAGACTTCTGAGGAAATACACATATTGACACAAATGTTCGTGTAAATGTGTTCAACAAGTAACCAGAGGTAGGAGTCGAGGCGGGTACAATTTTGTCTTTTAAAAAGCGTTTAGACAGTTACATGGGCACGATGGGTACAGAGGGATATGGACCAAATGCGGGCAATTGGGACTAGCTTAGGGGTTTTTAAAAAAAGGGCAGCTTGGACAAGTTGGGCTGAAGGGCCTGTTTCCATGCTGTAAACCTCTATGACTCTAATGGAATTTGACAGTGGGGTAAGCACGGTTGGATGTAGTGAGAGCATTAATGGATGAAGGTTAAGTCTGGGCTTGTGGGATTTGTAATATAATGGAGTATATTAAGTTCCAAAAGAAGTTAACCGTAATAGTCTGTGATGTCCTGGAAGGGAGCGACAAATATTGATGTGATGCGAGATTCTGGGACTGACTAAAGTAAAAATAAGAGGAAAGCAAGCCTGGTCAGAAGATTTTAAGAGAATGGTCTCCATAATCTCTCAGTATGTTAAAATGAATGTTAGTGTGCTTATACATAGCAGTCATCGGGAAGCATAGAAACTATTCCAACCCAACAGCACAATAATATGGGGTCCAATGGCTTTGACATGTTCCTCAGAATTCTTATTGTACATTTGGTCATTCAGCCCAAAAACCATTAGAGAAGTTGATTGGCCTACATCTGTTTCTATCTCTCATCCTTGCTACTCCAATGCCTACTTCTGTGCCTAGTGACAAGATTGTTGAGTTCTTTGAAGACTTTAGTTTGGAGTACATTAGTAAAAGCTATGCATCCAAAGTCTGCCACATTTCTATATCTCAACATGTTTTGAGGTGCCCTATGTGAGGCCATCGCACGTAATCTTTATCGACGCATCAGTTCATGTACTGAGGGAGTGCTGCCTTGTCAGAGAGAGCTGCCTTTAAGTTAAATTGAAGCCCCATTGACCTGCCTATTTATCCCCGAGCCAACGTCAACAAGACAGGTTAACGAGCGAGTCATCCATTTCATTGTCATGTGTGAGACCTTGCTGTGCAGAGTTTGGCAGCCGTGTTTGCTGACAAGGGATCAGTTGACTGGAATATGGCGCAGAATAATGGCAGCATTTCAATCATTGTACTGGCTGGGATCGATTTTGTGAGCTGCCTCCTCGCCTTGCCCCACTTTGGGAGAATGCTATGAGCCATGATTAGTGACCATCAGACAACGAGGACGCCTCATGACGATGGAGACTTTTCTTAGAATTCCAGTAAAATGACTCAGCAACCGTGGGGTGCATCAGAGTATACTGAGGATGCGAACAGTGCAATGTCAATGCAAGGGCGGCACAGTTGCTCAGTGGTTAGCACTGCTACTTCACAGTGCCAGGGATCTGGGTTCAATTCCGGCCGTGGGTATCTATCTGTGCGGAGTTTGCACGTTCTCCCCATGTCTACGTGGGTTTCCTCCGGGTGCTCAGGTTTCCTCCCACATTCCAAAGATGTGTAGATTGGCCCTCTAAATAGTCCCTCAGTATCCCAAGATGTGTAGGTTGGAGGATTAGTGTGGTAAATGTGTGGGGTTACGGGGCGGGGGTTCCTGGGTCTTTCGGATGGTTGTTGCAGACTCAATGAGCTAAATTGCCTCCTTTGCACTGTAGGGATTCTATAAGTTCATTCTTCCCAACACATTTCTGTGCCTGTGTAAGCCTTTGTTTTTGTGCTGGCTTTAGAAAAACCGAAGGTGGAATATTGTTAATAATAATTGCTAGTGAATTGTAAATTCAAATAACTTTCCATCACAATTAATTTTACTCAAGTCACAATGTTGCACAAATATATACAGAGTGCCAATGCAGCCTGTCTCCCCCTCCATATCATTATGGCCAGTACTGGTGTTTAAATAAATAAGTATTTAATGAATTTAGTACTTAAATGAAAACCTAAAATAAAACTGTGACCCGATGACAGATTTTGTGGGAGATTTTTCTCTTTACCACCTGGTGAGAATCCAAGAAGTTGCCTTGTGCATTCATAGAAACATAGAAATTAGAAGCAGGAGGAGGCCATTCAGCCCTTCGAACCTGCTCCACCATTCATTTTGATCATGGCTGATCATCAAATTCAATATCCTGATCCTGCCTTCCCCCTAAAGATATCCCTTGATACCTTTAGCCCCAAGAGCTGTATCTAATTTCTTCTTGAAATCACACATTACCGAAATCCATTACTAAACCCAACTGAGTCCCAATCCGTTCATCCAAGTGAATACCAAACAATTCTATAAAGGACGGTTGCTTATCTCGATTCATCAGGTTATCCGGGCAGCACGGTGGCACAGCGGTTAACACTGCTTCCTCACAGTGCCAGGAACCCAGGTTCAATTCTGGCCTTGGGTGACTGTCTGGATGGAGTTTGCACGTTCTCCCCGTGTCTGCTTGTGTTGATTGACCATGTTAAATTGCCCCTTAGTGTCCGGGGGATTAACGGAGTAAATACATGGGCTTAGGAGATAGGGCCTGGGTGGGATTGTTGTCAGTGCAAAGATTCTATGATTCCCACCAAAGGTATCAAAGCTTTGCATATTGTATTAAAGTTTATTTATTAGTCACAAGTAAGGCTCACATTAACACTGCAATGTGAAATTCCCCTAGTTGCCACAGTCCGGCACCTGTTCGGGTCAATGCACCTAACCAGCACGTCTTTCAGACTGTGGGAGGAAATTGGAGCATCTGGGGGAAACCCACGCAGACACGGGGAGAATGTGCAAACTCCACACAGACAGTGACCCAAGCGGGAATCGAACCCGGGTCTCTGGCGCTGCGAAGCAGCAGTGCTAACCACTGTGCTGCCGTGCCGCCCCGTATTGAATCACAGGGTGCAAAAGAAAGCCATTCAGCCCATCATGCCTGTTGCCGGCCTTTTTGAAAGAGCGATCCCATTCGTCCCACTTGTCTGCTTTTTTCCCACAGCCTCTCACGTTTTTCCTTTTCGAGTATTTATCCAATTCCCCACTGCAGAGTTATTCTTGAATCTGCTTCCACCACAATGTACTCCAGGTTATCACAACTCTCTGGGTCGAAAAACAATTCTCACCTCCACTCTGATGCTTTTTCACAGCTATTCAAAATCAGCATCATCTGGTTACCAACCCTCCTGCCAACGGATGGCTTCTCCTTGTTTACACTTATCAAAATCCAATCATAATTTTGAACACCTCCATTAAAACTCCAATTAACCTTCTCTGCTCTAAAGAGAACAATCACAGCTTCCCCATTCACTCTTCAGAACTGATGTCCTTCATTCCTTACAGTGCTCCTTCGTAGAACAGACATTTCCATTTGGCCATATCTCTCCCATCCCCTTCCTTCCCCAGGGATCAGTGTGGCTGCAACTCGCAGGTTTTTGCAATCCTGGAGAAGCAAGGGTTCCTTAAACTCCTGCCAATAAAGCTAATTTTCTCCAGTAGGTGCTCAGTCCCCCGCTGTAGCAAGATGCAGAGCTGTCATTTGATGTGACTCTGTCAAAGCCTAAACAGCTTGTCACTCTTGAGGATGATATGGAGAAAGCTCATCCAAGTTCTGGCAGGTCACCATCTTCATATAGAAATGAGAAGGTCTGGCTGCAGTCCTAAAAGTCCCAGTATGCCCAGGGTTTGTTACTTTGAAAGCTGCTGTGGAAGTTACAATCAACCCACTTAGCAAATACATTTCACCAACCTAGAGGTACTATGCTGCACACACACACAAACAGACAAACACACACAAAGACACACGCACACACACACATCAATGCACAGACACACACAGACAAACATACACGAACATACACATCAACACACACACACACGAACATACACACAGACACATGCACACACACACATCAACACACACACACACAAACACACACACACATGAATATACACACAGATACATACAAATACACAGACACACCACACAAACATACAAAACACACGCACAGACACACACAAACATATACAAAACACGTACACACACAAACATACAAAACACACACTAACAGATACAAATAAACATATACACAAAACACACAGACAGACATGCACAAAATAGACACATGGACACACAAACATAATCACACACAAAACACAGACACACACACAAAAAATACACACAAAATACACACACAAACACACAGATACATACAAAGCACACAGAGATACACACACAAAACACAGTGACACATACAAACACGTAAGGCGAGATTTTACAGCCTCGCTCGGACGAGACCGGAAATTCCCGCCCGAGGCCAACGGAGATTTCCGTTGTCGGACTCTCGCCCGCTCCGATTCCGTGGCAGGCGAGGTTATAGAGTTCTGGCCAGAGAGAGACCCACACACTCACAGAGCCTGAGAAAATATAAATCCCTGTTTATTGTCGTCAGCTGCACTGCATCTGTGTAATAAGCCAGACAGGTCGTAAATACTGAAATGGTACTCCAAGTAATATTCTGACATGTTAAGTTGTGTGGAGTGTTTGAATCAACCCTGCTCCTGTTGACTAAAATTAGCACTCTTTATCCAGAGGGCTTCGGAAATTTCCACAAGAGCTAAACTCTCTCGGGGAGCAGAGGTTAATTACAAGCGCAGACTCATCTTTGCTCACAGAGTCACCTTGGCATTATGCAAACAGTTATTGATTGCGAGTCATTAGGAACAAAAGTTAGCAACCCACGGGAAGATAATGAGGCTGGCTTCCTCCTCCAAACTTGGAAAGGGACCAAGAGTCATTCTTTGAGAGGTAGTTGCAGCACAAACCGACCCCAGGCTTTCATCGAGAAGGGGCTTAAAGTGGCAGGGCCCTTAGCAAGCAGAAGAGACACATTTAAGATAATTGGCAAAAAAGAGTCAGAACAAGAGGATTTTTTTTAAAACAGCGCAGCAAATTATGATGATCTGGAATCACAGAATCATAGAACAGAATCATAGAATCCCTACAGCGCAGGAGGAGGCCATTCAGCCCATCGAGTCTGCACCGACAACTATCCCAACCAGGCCCTATCCCCATAACCCCACCTATTTACCCTGCTAATCCCCCTGACACGAAGGGGCATTTTAGCACGGCCAATCCATCTAAAAAGTAGTGGGTTCAATAGCAACTTTCAAAATGGAATGGATCTTTGCTTCTGAAGGAAAGTTATGCAGGGGAATGAGAGGGAGGGCAGACTCAACAGTGTCCACAGAAATCCAGCACAGGCATAATGGGCCGAATGGCCTCATTCTGTGCTACATGATTCTGCAATCTCTTTAGGAAGGAATTTGGAACACTGCGTACAGTTCTGGTTGCCATACCACCAGAAGGTTGAACATGGTTCTTGTACGTGATAATCTTCCCATGGCTTGAGCACAGCCTGAGCCCAATTGAGTAAGGCCGCTCATCTCTCCTGCGTCAAGCTCCCACAAGCTTGACAAACAGACAAAGGTCAACACCATGACTCATTACAAGGTGCATTACACAGTGGTGACCACAGGCCAACTACACAGGAAGTGGGTTTGTTTAGTTTATTGACCCAGCTGACCAGCAGCAGAAAGGAGATTGCAACACGCCTTCACTGAGTTTCTACACAGGACAAATCTATCTGTTTGAAGTCAACAATTTTTAAGATCTATACGACCTTAAAAATCTGTACGACAAACTCAGATATTCTGCTTGCTGGACTTTGGAAAAGGATTGGCCAGAATTTCACCGTCCCGCCCGCCAAGGGAATCGGAGTGGGCGAGGGGCAGACAATGGAAAGGTCCGTTGACCTCAGGATGAGAGAGGCCATAAAATCTCACCCATTGGCTCGAATCTCATTGGAAAACTTACAGGGCGGGATCCTGAGCCTGCATTCACCTCCACAGGGTTGATGGCGGGGGTTCAATATCCAGAGGAAGCCATAAGTCGCGAACCTCGCTGGTGAGATCACAACTTCCAATTTTCGCCATCCCACGTCAGTGAGATAATCAGGTTCACGCCCATTTAACACAGTGGCACAGTGGTTAGCTCTGCTGCCTCACAGTGCCAGGGACCTGGGTTCGACTCCCGGCTTGGATCACTATCTGTAGAGTTTGCACATTCTCCCCGTGTCTGCTTGGGTTTCCTCCGGGTGAACATAGAACATAGAACAGTACAGCACAGAACAGGCCCTTCGGCCCACGATGTTGTGCCGAGCTTCATCTGAAACCAAGATCAAGCTATCCCACTCCCTATCATCCTAGTGTGCTCCATGTGCCTATCCAATAACCGCTTAAATGTTCCTAAAGTGTCTGACTCCACTATCACTGCAGGCAGTCCATTCCACACCCCAACCACTCTCTGCGTAAAGAACCTACCTCTGATATCCTTCCTATATCTCCCACCACGAACCCTATAGTTATGCCCCCTTGTAATAGCTCCATCCACCCGAGGAAATAGTCTTTGAACGTTCACTCTAATAGAACCGGTGCTCCGGTTTCCTCCCACAGTCTGAAAGACATGCTGGTCAGGTGCATTGGCCATGCTAAATTCTCCCTCAGTGTACCCGAACAGGCGCCAGAATGTGGCGACTGGAGGATTTTCACAGTAACTTCATTGCAGTGTTAATGTAAACCTATTTGTGACACTAATAAATAAACTAAAACTAAATACATTTGAATGGATTTAAATGTTATTTACAAGCCCCCTCGCCATATATTGACCCTCGCTGTATATTCACACCAGGCTGACGTGACCTCACATTGGCATGGTTCAAAACAGGTTCAGCCAGACTTGCATGAACCTGTCATGGGGTCTCCCCGGGGGCATGAAGATAAGTACGGTCTCTGGGGAGAGGGACATGCTGGCATCTCCACATCGAGAGGGACATGGCCAGTGAGTGGCTTGGCAATGCCCCCGGCACTGCCTCCTGGCATCCCCCCTCGGCTCATGTTGGCGCTGCTAAGTTGGCACCATGCCCATGCCAACCTGACAGTGCCCACATGGCATGATATTCGAGGGAAATGGGGATGCGGTGCCGACGGAGACTGTTGAGGGGAGTGGGGAGTGCTCAGGACAGGGTCAGGGGGAGACATGTCGGGTCTGACTCAGCTCAAGGGTGGGGGGTTTGGGGGGGAGGGATGGGGGGGAGCACCTGAGACCTCCATGGTAGGTTGTCGGGGGAGAGTTATTCATGTTCTGATTGGGGCTCTTCGATCTCAGTGTAGCCAGGCTTTGCCAGTGTGTTTAGGCGCTGCCTACCCCCCACCCTCCCCCAGCGCATGATGACATGAAACTCGCCCAGTTGTTTTTTTTGACAGAGTGTGGTAAAATCTGGAGATGAAACTGACCTGTTTCTCTGGAGACAAACATGCCGTTTTCCTCGCTGGAAACAATAACCTGCCACATTCTGGTATGGTTGCCACCATACAGTCTATTAATGACACATAGCATTATCGTGGAATCATAGAATGGTTCCAGCACAGGAGGAGGCTCTTCGATCCATCATGTCCTTGCTAGCTCTTCCCACAAGAAACCCATTTAGTTCCTCATCCCATACTCCTGCAATCCTTTTCTCTTCAGATAATTATCCAATTCTCTCCTAAAAGCCACTGTTAAATCTGCCTCCACTATCCTTCCTGCAGGGTGGTGCCCAGAACCAGACACAACACTTCAGTTGAGGCTGAACGAGTGTGTTCTAAAGTTTCTTCATCATTTCCTTGATCTTTAATGTGAAGCTTGGCCAGCAAGTTCAGACATTAAACGACAGGCTGTGAGAGCTCAAGAACTTGCAAGTTGATTTACACTGCCTTGTGTCACACCTTCCGTCAAACTTTATTTTCTCTAAGAACTTACTGGAGGGTGGCACGGTGGCACAGTGGTTAGCACTGCTGCCTCACAGCGCCAGGGACCTGCGCCCAATTCCAGCCTTGGGCCACTGCCTGCGCGGAATCTGTACGTTCTCCCTGTGTCTACGTGGGTTTCCTCCGGATGCTCCGGTTTCCTCCCACAGTCCGAAAGGTGTGCTGTTCAGGTGCATTAGCCATGCCAAATTCTCCCTCAGTGTACCCGAACAGGCGCCGGAGTGTGGCGACTAGGGGATTTTCACAGTAACTTCATTGCAGTGTTAATGTAAGCCTACTTGTGACAATAGGAATAAACAATAAATGGATTTACACATCAATTTGCCATTAAACTTGCCACAGAAAGATAAATCTGGTAACTAATGTACAACGTATCTCACATTGTATAATGTATCTCATGTATCTGCCTCTAATATTGGGCCAGGTATCCACACAACGATTTGGTCTACATTTAAACCTCCTTCAACATTAACATTGATTAACAACGGCCCATCAGTTGTCAAAACAGCTGTTTGGCAATTAACCTCTCAGTTATCAATGTGCAAATTGTAAGCAGCTTCAGTCAAAGGAAAGATATGAGGTTAGGCGTGAAAAGCCTGAGTCCAGGATATGCTGCTCTACGACCACCTGTCTCTCTCAACCTTCACATGCACTGAACAGCAAGAAATTCCTCACTTGTGTAGCTGATATTAACTAAACTCGCCATAACAAGTTAGTTTGAACTGACACAGGGAACCTTTTCTGGGGCCATTTACACATTTAATCAAACAAGGGTTATGGTCAGGTACTTTCAATACTCTTCACAGTGTTAATTACTGCCAATAGACCTCTCTGACAATGAAATTTAATAAGTGTGGAGGCTCATTCCTTCATGTTTTGATTGTTGTAAATATTTCCAAAGTGTGAAATTTAAAACTTTTGTTGGCTTTTCTTTTCTGTGTCTCTCATTTATCCCTATCTTTTTTTTATTCATTCGTGGGACATGGGTGTCGCTAGCTGGCCAGCATTTATTAGCCATCCCTTGTTGCCCTTGAGAAGGTGGTGGTGAGCTGCCTTCTTGAATCGCTGCACTCCATGTGGTGTGGGTTGACCCACAGTGCCGTTAGGGAGGGAATTCCAGGATTTTGACCCAGCGCCTGCAAAGGAACGGCCGATATATTTCCAAGTCAGGATGGTGAGTGGCTTGGGAGGGGAACTTCCAGGTGGTGTTCCCATGTACCTGATGCCCTTGTACTTCTAATGGTAGCAGTTGTGGGTTTGGAAGGTGCTGTCTAAGAAGCATTGATGGCTTACTGCATCTTGTAGATGGTACACACTGCTGCTACTGAGCGTCGGTGGTGAAGAGAGTGGATGTTGGTGCCAATCAAGAGGGCTGCTTTGAACTGAATGGTGACAAGCTTCTTGAGTGTTGTTGGAGACACACCCATCCAGGCAAGTGGGGAGTATTCCATCACACTCCTGACTTGTGCTTTGTGGATGGTGGACAAGCTTTGGGGAATCAGGTGGTGAGTTATTCGCTGCAGTATTCCCAGCCTCTAACCTGCTCTTGTAGCCACTGTGCACTGTTGAGTTTCTGATCAATGGTAACCCCAAGGATGTTGACAGTGGGGGATTCAGTGATGATGACACCATTGAATGTCAAGGGCAGTGGTTAGATTGTCTCTTTTAGGTGCTGCTCATTGCCTGGTATTTGTGTGGCCCGAATCCATCCAATCTTGCTTTCCCTCTCTTTCTATACCTGATTTGGATTTGAATTCACCCCTTATGCTTCCCCACATGCTGCGAATTTCACAAGCCTTCAGTCTGATTGATCAAGAGGATGCTAATGTTTTTTCACTGTTTGCTCAGGCCCCAGATGCCCAGTTTTGCACACCGTGTCATCAACAAAATGCTGCACAAAAAGTATCCATGTTAAATGGGCACAGGCAAATGCCAGCCACTGTTCGATTCACTCCTGCAGGCAGTTATGCCCATTGATGAGCAAATGCTTTGTGTCAACAGAAAAGATTTATTCATGAGAATGGGCATCGCTGGCTGGCCAGCATTTATTGCTCATCCCTAGTTGCCCCTGTTCAGAGAGCAGTTGAGAGTCAACCACATTGCTGTGGCTCTGGACACATGTAGGCCAGATCGGGTAAGGAAGGCAGATTTCCTTCCCTAAAGGACATCAGTGAAACAGATGGGTTTTTCTGACAATCAACAATGGTTTCATGGTCATCAGTAGATTCTTAATTCCAGATAATTTTTATTGATTTCTAATTCCACCATCTGCCATGGTGGGATTTGAACACTGGTTCCCAGAACATTAGCTGAGTTCCTGGTTTAATAGTCTAGCGATAATATCACTAGGACATCGACTCCCCGGTGGATTTTAAGTGATCAGTTTTGCAACAAATAAATATGTGGGGTTACAGGAATTGGGCTTGGGTGGATTGTGGTAGGTGGAGTTTCAATGGGCTGAATGGCCTCCTTCTATACTGTAGGGATTCCATGATTCTATGAAAAGATAGACTTAACTGAAGATCAGACCTAAGACACAATGTTAACCAGTTAGTTGAGGAAGTGATGACTTAACATCCAATTAGAAATGGAGAATCTTTATAGTCAATGTAACTGCGGGGAGGCGATGGTTCAGTGGTATTATCGCTTCACTATTAATTCAAAAACTCAGCTAATATTCTGGGGACCCGGGTTCAAATCCCGTCACGGTAGAATTTGAATTCAATAAAAAATACCTGGAATTAAGAATCCTACTGATGACCATGAAACCATTGTCGATTGTAACAAAAACCCGTCTGGTTCATTAATGTCCTTAAGGGAAGGAAATCTGCCATCCTTACCTGGCTTGGCCTGGCCTACATGTGACTCCAGAGCTACTGCAATGTGGTTGACTCTCAACTGCACTTCAAGGGCAACTAGGGATGGACAATAAATGCTGGTCAGCCAACGATGCCCATGTCCCATGAATGAATAAAAAAAATCTGGCCACTGGCGGTCCCTGAATTGACATAAATAAGCTTTGATGAACTTATCAGAAGACTAACTTCCATTCATGCATTATACCTTTAACATCTTCCGAGTTCATACCATTGGTTAGTCCAGTTGAAGGATCAATGTCCACAGCCACAGATGTCGCCAAGGCTGATAAAAGAAGAAAACAAATAAGTTGAATCAATTCATAAAGGTTGGGTTACACTGAGCTTGGGAAGAAATTAAGGAATGCCACAAGGAAAAGAAAAGATGGGAGGTAATGTAGTCAAACTTTCTTTTAAGACAGGGAACTGCAGGGAAGAGATTGAGTGCCTAAGATGGAGAGTCTGAATGCGAGGAACAATGGCCGGTGTCACACATTCTCACGATGGACACTTTAACAAAATTCGTCAGACATTCCTGTACACAAATAATTTTAAAAACGACATTCATGAAATCATACATCTGGGATTGAGTGTTTGCAGTGGATTGTCCATCAATGTCCTGCAATAAATGCTAGTTCATGGTCACGAGAGAAACAGCAAGACAACATGATTGATTAAAGAGCTCGCACAGTCATTCAATAAGGTGTCCGAATGCAAGTCGCCTACTTCCCAAAATTCCTTCAAATTAAGAGACAAACTTCACACAAACCCATGCGATTTTAATTAAATGACTTTTGGCTAAGACAGAAAACACTTATAGACACCGGTTAACAGGGATTTGAGCAGTTTTGTTAATAATAAAAATAGTATGCTAGTATGAATTAAAATAAACATGTTTACCCATTAAAGAAAAGACAAGCTAAGCTGTAATTGATAATAGGAAACAATGAAATTTTAATCACAATGTAAAAACAGGTATAGATTTTAAACTAATTTCATAACTTTACAATATTGTAATGTACAATAATAGGGGCGGCACGGTGGCGCAATGGTTAGCACAGGTGCCTCACAGTGCCAGGGACCCGGGTTCAATTCCCGCTTGGGTCAATGTCTTTGTGGAGTTTGCATGTTCTCCCTGCATCTATGTGGGTTTCCTTCGGGTACTCCGGTTTCTTCCCACATTCCGAAAGACGTGCTGGTTAGGTGCATTGACCCGAACAGGCGCCGGACTGTGGCGACTAGGGGAATTTCACAGTAACTTCATTGCAGTGTTAATGTAACCCTTACTTGTGACTAATAAATAAACTTTTAAAACTTTATTTTAGCTTTGTTAATTTATTTATTAGTCACAAGCTAATGTAAGCCTACTTGTGACGAATAAATAAATTAACAAAGCTAAAATAAAGTTTTTAAAGTTTATTTATTAGTCACAAGTAAGGGTTACATTAACACTGCAATGAAGTTACTGTGAAAATCCCCAAGTCGCTTCACTCCGGCACCTGTTCGGGTACACTGAGGGAGAATTTAGCATGGCCAATGCACCTAACCAGCACGTCTTTCGGACTGTGGGAGGAAACCGGAGCACCTGGAGGAAACCCATGCAGACACGGGGAGAACGTGCAGACTCCGCACAGACAGTGACCCAAGCCGGGAATCAAACTCAGGTTCCTGGTGCTGTGAGGCAACAGTGCTAACCACTGCGCCACCCTGCATAATGCTAATACTGTCCCAGTTTCTCCCACCTATCAGCATAACAGGTGTTCCTGATCCCTGGAACCTTTCTTGTAAATTGCAAAGGGTGATAAATCTCTGGAATTCTCTGCCCCAAAGGGTGGTGGAGGCTGGATCTTTAGAAATACTTAAAGTGGAGGTGGATAAATATTTGATAGATCAAGGAATAGAGGATTGTGGGGAAATAGTTTAAGAGAGGCATTTAAAATCATGTAGGTGTTGATGGAGTAAATATCAGGAGAGATTACAATTGAGAGATTAAGTCGGTTAGGATTATATTCACTGGAGTTTAGAAGAGTGAGAGGGGATCTCATAGAAACTTATAAAATTCTAACAGGGTTAGACAGGGTAGATTCAGAAAGAATGTTCCCAATAGTGGGGCGAGTCCAGAACTAGGAGTCATAGTTTGAGGATAAGGGGTAAACCTTTTAGGACTGAGGTGAGGAGAAATCCCTTTACCCAGAGGGTGGTGAATGTGTGGAATTCACTCCCACAGAATGTAGTTGAGGCCAAAACATTGTCTGATTTCAAAAAGAAATTAGATATAGCTCTTGGGACTAAAGGGATCAAGGGATGTGGGGGAGAGAAGGGGGGGATCAGGATATTGAATTCGATGATCAGCCATGACCAAAATGAATGGCGGAGCAGGCTCGAAGGACCGAATGGCCTACTCCTGCTTCTAGTTTCTATGAAGGAAGGGTCAGTAACGGGAGACTATCAATTTAAATTAATTGGCAGGAGAAGTAAGGAGGGAGATGAGGGAAAGCAATAAGCAGCAAGTTACTCTGATCTCCTTCTCCACCAAACATCAGCTTTTGCTGCCTTGCTGTAGGCGTAGGTTTTGTCGCAATGGCTATGAGCCTGTCTGTTCCATTAAGAGACACAGCTGCTTAAAGTGATTGGCAGGCTGACACAGGGGTTTATTAATTGATATCAATATTAAATAGGTGCCGTATTGGTCAGCCTTTCCTGACAGATGCTGAAGGCTTCTCCCTGCGGTTAATGTTCCTGCCTTTGCCAGGAGTCGCCTCTGGACTGAGTGTCTGACAGGCCAAGCTCCTGTCTGTGCACTTAAGCTGTCATCCTGCTCCTTGGAAAAACAGCCAATATTTGAGAGGTTTTCTATTAAAAGGAGTAATTGGCAGTCTTTTTTCAAACCTGAAGCCGAATTCTGGCATTGTCCACTGCAGAGCAAAAAAAAACCCAAATGAAACAGTTTGCAGTGAGCATGTCCTTGGCTGCTATCCATTCCACTGTGAAGGGTTATGTACAACTCAATTGACAAGACAGCAAGGTTACAATCATAGGCACTAACCCACATTTATATAGTGCTGTCAATACCATAAAAATAAGCCATATCGGGAGATGTTAGAACAGATGGTTAAAAGCTTGGTTTTTAGGAGAATTTTATTTTCACCTTCATGGGATTTGGGCATCGTTGACAAGGTCAACATTTGTTGCCCATTCCTAATTGCCTGTGAGGCAGTTTAGAGTCAACCACATTGCTGTGGCTCTGGAGTCACATGGAGGCCAGACCAGGATCATAGAATCCTACAGTGCAGAAGAAGGATATTCGGCCCATCGAGTCTGCACCCACCACAATCCCACCCAGGCCCTACCCCCATAACCCCATTCATTTACCCTAGCTAGGCCCCCCTGACATTAAGGGGCAATTTAGCATGGCCAATCCACCCAACCTGCACATCTTTGGACTGTGGGGGGTAACTGGAGCACCCGGAGGAAACACACGCAGACATGGGGAGAATGTGCAAACTCCACACAGATAGTGACCCGAGGCTGGAATTGAACCCGAGTTCCTGACGCTATGAGGCAGCAGTGCTAACCACTGTGCCACTGTGCCGCCCTAATGACAGATGACATATTTCTCTCTCTAAAGGACATCAGTGAAGCGTTTGGGTTTTTATAGCTAAGGCTCATGGTCACCATTACTGAGACTAGCTTTACGTTACAGATTTATTCACTGAGTTCAAATTCCACCTGCTGCCGCAGTGGGATTTGAACCCGTGTCCCCAGAGTATTAACCTGAGATATAGCTGGGTGTCGATGGATCGGAAACCTGATGCTGAGTGTTTGGCTGATGTCATTGAGAGCCAGTGTGTTGATGAGAAAGAGGCCAAGGTTCGACCCTTGGGGGGCACCAGAGATCACAATGCAGGTCTGGAAAGAGAAATCATTATGGGTGACTCTCTGGTTCGGACTGGGCTGCGAGGAGTGGAGCCAGAGTGAGGGCAGACCAACCAGCTGGATAATATGGAGAGGCATTGGAAAAGGATACTGTTGTGACGTCAGTGTACCTTTAAGAATTAAAAAAAAATTAATGTTCACAGCTTTCGGCAAGTCATTGTGGGGGGGATAAAAAAAACTATGAACAACTCAGGTGACAGTTTCAGTTTTGGGAGTGGTGTATTAGCAGCATCGCTGAAAGAGAAGTCTCTGTCTCTCTCCCTGTTTTTTTCTGTGGAAATTCTGTTATTTGCCTGAAGGGTAAGAGTTTGCTGTTGTTGGGGACTGGACCAGACTCTCTCTGGTGTTTTGAGAAGCTGTCTTGTCTTCAAACTGTTCAGAGTGAATCCAGAGAACTGCAGACTTCAACCAAAGGACTCGATTTCCATTATCACGTGAGCAGTAGTCTTTGCTGTATTGAACCTGTTTAAAGGGTTTTGTCTATGGCAAGGGTTTTGGTTTGATTGGAACACATTAGATATCTTGGTTAAGAGTTGTACATTAAAGTGGTTGTTTTGTTTCTTGTTTGCAATTGATAAAAATTCTTGCTAATTTTCTTACTATACATGTTGACTATATTCTTAAATAAACTTTGTTTCATAAAAGCTCCCTGGTGGGTCATTCGAATCATACCTGAAGTGAAGCCTATCATGCCTATCCTAGACAAATTCAAGATGCAAAACTTATGCTCAAGGTGGGCTCCATAAAACACTTTGGAGTCTCTGACCGGAACCACCACATTGTGTTTAAGGCCACAGACAGGTTGCAAAAGAGAAGGTTGAGAAAGATGAGGTGGCACAGCGTTGACCATGGTCACCGTTATATAGAATGTCATTGTGATTTTGATAGCGACCAGTTTAGTACTGTGGCAGTGGATGGATTTAATTTAGGTCGGCATGGTGGCACAGTGGTTAGTACTGCTGCCTCACAGCGCCAGGGACCTGGGTTCAATTCCAGCCTTGAGTGAGGCTGTGGAATTTGCATGTTCTCCCCAGGCCTGCGTAGGTTTCCTCCGGGTGCTCCATTTCCTCCCATCAGTCCTGAGATACTTAGGTTGGGTGGATTGGCCATGCTAAATTGCCCCTTAGTGACCCGAGATGTGTAGTTTAGATGGATTAGCCATGGAGAAGTGTGGGGTAACCGGGATAGGGCGGGGGAGAGGGCCTGGGTAAGACACTTTGTCAGAGATTTGGTGCAGACTCAATGGGGCGAATGGCCTCTTTCTGCACTGTAGGGATTCTGTGATTCTATGAATCATGGGGCTCTGAGAAAGATGTATACAGATTTAGGAGGCAGCAGCCTTTTCAAACATTTTGGAGGGATCTTGTTGGATTATGGACCACCAAGTCCTGTAACCTTCTTAACTGTTTCCCCTTCCGATGAGAGCTCACCACCTTTCACCTGAAAGGATAATTCTGTTTCTCTCTCTATCGATCTTGTTTGACTTGTTTTGTGTTTGCAGCATCCTGTTTATTTTTATGGTGTCAGCATTGTTCCAAATGATTTGTGCATCAAAAAGGAATAGAGAATTCTTCTAAATTTGCTTATCTTACACTTCCACAGTCACCGATATTCTCATAAACGGCAGTGGTCACAAAAATAGGTCAGTCTCCCTAAATGTAACTGCGCAGAGACCCAGAGCGAGTGACAGGTGCTTTCTAAAGACAACACTTCCTTTCTCTTTGTCACAAGAAGTACTTCGTTGGCTCAGGACAGAGACGGAGAATGAACACTGCGGCACTTAATGCACTGAGTCGTTTTCATTGTCGTGTATTTCTGTGTTTCTTGACATGATGAAGAGGGCTGAAACTCTGTATTCAAAGAGTAGTGACTAGCAGGTGCCAACTGAGGGAGAATCAGAAAACACTTCCAGCTGAATCACCATAGTTACCAAACCACAAGCTACTAATAGAGTATGAAAAGAAACAACGCCTAGCTTTTAAAATTCTCATCCGTGTTGTCAAATCCCTCCATGGACTCATCCTGCCGTACCTCCTCCCAGCCCCACGATCCTCCGAGATCTCCGTACTCCTCCGATACCGGCCTCATCAATTTTAGTCTCCTCATTTTTGGCGGCCGTGCCTTCAGCTGCCTGGACACTAATGGTGGGATTCTCCGGCCGTTCACACCGGTGGGATTCTCCGGCCGTTCACACCGGCGGGATTCTCCGGCCGTTCACACCGGCGGGATTCTCCGGCCGTTCACACCAGCGGGATTCTCTGGTCCCGCTGCAGTGAACAGAGATTTGGACCGAGTGCCAAATTCTCCTTCCTCGCTGGCAGTGACGGCAGGGTGTGACAGCATCTATTCCCTCTCTGCCTCTCTCTCCTCCATTGAGACACCCTTTAAAACCTACCTCTTTGATAATGCCCCTGTCATAGAATCTCTACAGTGCAGAAAGAGGCCATTTGGCCCATCGAGCCTGCACCGACCACAATCCCACCCAGGCCTATTCCCGTAACCCCACATATTTACTCTGTTAATCCCTGAAACTAGGGTCAATTTAGCATGGCCAATCAACCTAACCCACACATCTTTGGACTGCGGGAGGAAACCGGAGCATCCGGAGGAAACCCACGCAGACACGGGGAGAATGTGCAGACTCCACACGGACAGTGACCCAAACCGGGAATTGAACCCGGGTCCCTGGCGCTGTGAGGAAACAGTGCTAACCACTGTGCCACCGTGCCGCCCCTTGGGGCATTTTATGGTGACAAAGGTGATATATAAATGCAACTTGTTGTTGACTTTAAAAGCATGTACCATGGATATCACAAAGCGTTTCAGTCATTTATTCTTCTTGTTGCTGCAGCGTTAAAGAAAGCTAAATTTGCTGATGACAACAAGATAGGTAGGAAAGCAAATTGTCAAGAGGTGATGAGATTTTGCAAAAGGATATGGATAGGTTAAGTGAGTGGGCAAAGATTTGGCAGATGCTATACAAAGTGGATGACCTTGTCCATTTTGGCAGGTAGAATAGTAAAGCAGTATACTATTTAAATGGAGAGAGATTGCAGAACTCTGAGGTACAGAGGGATCAGGGTATCCTGGTGCATGAGTCACAAAAGGTTAGTCTGCAGGTACAGCAAGTGATTAGGAAGGGAAATGGAATGTTGGTTTTTATTGTAAGGGGAATGGAATATTGAAGTCGGGAACTTATACTGCAGCTGGACAGGTCTTGGTGAGACCACATCTGGAGCATTGTGTACAATTATGCATTTTTTATTTGCAATGGATATAATTGTGGCAGAAGCCATTCAAAAGAGTTTCACTTCCCTGATTCCTGGGACGAAGGGCTCTCCATTGGAAGATAGGTTGAACAGATTGGGCCTAAACACCCATTGGAGTTTAGAAGAATGAGAGGTGATCTTCTGGAAACATTGAAGTTCCTGAGGGGATGATAGTTTGGATACTCGGACGATGTTACTGCTCGTGGAGGAGGCTGGAACTAGGGGACAAACTAGGGGAGTTTAAGAATAAGAGGTCTCCCTTTCAAGATAGATATAAGGAGAACATTTTTCCTCAGCAAACTGTTAGTCTGTGGAATTCTCATTCACAGAAAGCAGTGGAGGCTGGGTCATTGAATACATTCACAGCTGCGTGAGATAGATCTGTGTTAGGCAAGAGGCAGACAGCAGACTGGAGTTGAGACCACAAGCCAAATCAGCCATGATCTTATTGAATGGAGGAGCAGGCTTGAAGGGCCGAATGGCCTACTCCTGCTCATAAGTCCTATGCTGCTATGGTGAACAAGGAACCACAAACAGCAATGAGATAAATAATCAGACAATTTGTTCTTTTTTTCTCTTTATTCATTCTTGGGATGTGGGTGTCGCCAGAAATTACTGCCTGTTCCTCATTGTCCCTTGAGAAAGTGGTGGTGAGCTGCCTTCTTGAACCGCTACAGTCCATGTGGTGTAGGTACACCCACAGTGCTGGTAGGGAGGGCACTCTACAATTTTGACCCACGACAGTAACGGAACGGTGATATATTTCCAATTCAGGATGGTGGAGGAAAACTCCCAACTAGCTGTTAGTGCCTCTAGTTGATGGATATACATTGGCCAAGACATTGTGGAGAACATTCCTACTCTCATTCAAAATGGCACAATGCAATCTTTTACATTCTCTGCAGAGGACAGATGGGACTCCATTAAAGGTCTCATCTAAAATAAGACAGTGCAGCACTTCCTGAGTATTGCATTGGATACCACAACCTAGTTCATGCGCTGTCTCTATCGCTAGAGTGATCTGATTTGATTTATTATTGTCACATGTATTGGTATACAATGAAAAGTATTGTCTCTTGCACGCTATACAGACAAAACTTACCATTCATAGAGTACACAGGGGAGTAGGAAAGGAGAGGGTGCAGAATGTAATGTTACAGTCATATCTAGGTGTAGAGAAAGATCAGCTTAATATAAGGTAGGTCCATTCAAAAGTCTGATGGTAGTAGGGAAGAAGCTGTTCTAGAGTCAGTTGGTACGTGTCCTCAGACTTTTGCATCTTTTTCCTGACGGAAGAAGGTGGAAAAGAGCATGTCCAGTGTGCATGGGGTCCTTGATTATAGAATCATAGAAAACCCACAGTGCAGAAGTAGGCCACTTGACCCATCGAGCCTGCACCGACAATGTTCCCACCCAGGCCCTATCCCCGTAACCCCACGCATCCACCCTGCTAATCCCCCTGACACTAAGGGGCAATTTATCATGTCTAATCCAACTAACCCACACACCTTTGAACTGGGAGAGGAAACTGGAGCACCCAGGGGAAACCCATGCAGACATGGGGAGAATGTGTAAACTCCACATAGACAGTCACCCGAGGCCAGAATTGAAACCAGGTCCCTGGCGCTGTGAGGCAGCAGTGCTAACCACTGTGCCACTCAAATTAGGCTGGCAGCGGGAATTGGATGGGAGGTTGGTTTGCGTAACTGACTGGGATATGTCCACAGCCCTTTGTAGTTCCTTGCGGTCTTGGGCAGAGCTGGAGCCCATACCCAGCTGGAGCCCATACCCAGCTGTGATACATCCAGAAAGGATGCTTTCTATGGTGCATCTGTAAAAATTGGTGAGAATCATAGTGGATATGCCAAATATCCTTAGCCTCCTGAGAAAGTAGAGGTGTTGGTGGACTTTCCTAACTATAACATCTGCGTGGAGGGACCCGGACAGGTTGTTGGTGATCTGGACACCTAGAAACCTGAAGCTCTCGACCATTTCCACTTCCTGTCCTAGTCACCCATGCCAACACTATAGTTAAGAAAGCCCACCAACGTCTCTACTTTCTCAGAAGGCTAGGGAAATTTGGCATGTCAGCTACGAATCTCACCAACTTTTACAGGTGTACCATAGAAAGCATTCTTTCTGGTTGTATCACAGCTTGGTATGGCTCCTGCTCTGTCCAAAACCACAAGAAAGTACAAAGGGTCGTGAATGTAGCCCAATCCATCACGCAAACATCATCCCATCCATTGACTCTGTCTACACTTCCTGCTGCCTTGGCAAAGCAGCCAGCATAATTAAGGACCCCACAGACCCCAGACATTCTCTCTTCCACCTTCTTCCGTCGGGAAAATGATACAAAAGTCCGAGATCACGTACCAATCGACTCAAGAACAGCTTCTTCCCTGCTGCTTTTGAATGGACGTACCTTGCATTGAGTTGATCTTTCTCTACACCCTAGCTATGACTGTAGCACTACATTCTGCACTCTCTCGTTTCCTTCTCTATGAACGGTGTGTTTTGTCTGTATAGTGCGCAAGAAACAATACTTTTCACTGTGTGTTAATACATGTGACAATAATAAATCAAATCAAATCAAATCCTCGCCGTGGGTTTTGAACTCGCAATCTTTTAACTCAAGAGGTGAGAGTGCGACCGACTGAACTGCAATGTGGGTTTATAACGGGCATTCAATTGGCACCGTACGGTAAACTGTAAAAGGTTGTAAGCCAAAAGGGTTAGATTTTAACCAATTTTTAGCGTTCTTTTCCAATGACCTTTCGCGAGAGGGCTAACTGCGACAGCCAGGAACAGGAACCTGTTCTGAATATTGCTTTGACCTGGCAAACTTCCAGCAAAAGCCAAACCGATGAAACAGCTAGTTCCAATCATGGAAGGAACATCAGACTTTCGATGAGCAGAGTTTAGTTACTGTTAGCTGCAAGTTGCTGAAATGATTCAAGCCATCAGTGTGGAAAACCAACTTGATACATTATCCTAAAAATGTAAAAATTCTCTCATCCTTTCACAGGTAGAAGGAACTAAACACATTCGCATATGCCTTTCCTTTTGCATGTTTATTTTTAACCGTAGGCTTATCAAAATGGGAATTGAAGTGAAAGGAAGATGCTACTGTTGAGGAGAGATAAAGATCTCTCTGACTGTTAATACTCAGACAGAGACACTCCCTGCTGTTACCCTGCCGTCAAGACAACGCAGGCAGCCGCTGCTTTGGAGCAGGCTTCATCCAGCTCTGTCACAAAAATAAGAGCAACAATTAACAAATTAAAATAAATTAAACTTTCATTTCACAACGCTTGTTAATCAGCAACTACACTACGAATCTTTCTGCAATTCTTTCTGCCTTGAAAGTTTGACATCTTTGCAAACCGAGGTGCAAGAACAGGCCATATCTCTACCCACGAAGACAGGGTCTGAAGGTGACCCTTTCACTCGACTTGGCTCTCAATATTGGATGAGGTGTTGGGGTCCGATCTGGTCTCTCAGGTGGACAGAAAGATCCCACAGCCACTATTTCATAGAAGGGCAAGGGGAGATCTCTCTGATGGCCCGGCCAATATTTATTCCTCAACCAACATCTCATGAACAGATCATCTGGTCATCAATACACTACTGTTTGTGGGATCTTGCTGTGCGCAAATTGCCTACTGCATTTCATACATTACAACACTGACCACACTTCCAATGGGCTCCATTGCTGTGAAGCACTATGGGATGTCCGCATCCTTTGGGGACTATCCTGATTGTGTGAAAGACAGATCCTTTCTTAAAACCTATTACATTCTAGAGTCAGCCATAAGGGTGGCACGGTGGCACAGTGCTTAGCACTGCTGCCCCACAGCGCCAAGGACACGGATTCGATTCCAGCCTTGGGTCACTGTCTGTGTGGAATTTGCACATTCTCCCCATATCTGCGTGGGTTTCCTCCGGGTGCTCCGGTTTCCTCCCACACTCCAAAGATGTGAACGTTAGGTTGATTAGCCGTGCTAAATTGCCCCTTAATCTCCAAAGATGTGTAGGTTAGGGGGATTAGCAGGGTAAATGTGTGGGGTTACAGGCTCAGGGTCTGGGTGGGATTTTCTGTTGGAGAGTCAGTGCAGACTCAATGGGCCGAATGGCCTGCTTCTGCACTGTAGGGATGCTATGATTCGATATGGCTCTATTATTGCATTCTGATCACAACTTCAGCATCCGTTCTCCCAGATCCACCTTGCTGTCGGCAGTCTTCTGGAGACCCGCCCGCCTGCCTTCCACCCTCCCACTGCCAGTCCGCCTGGGCTTTCCACCAGAAATGGCCAGCACAGGTGGCACGGTGGCACAGTGGTTAGCACTGCTACCTCACAGCGTCAGGAACCCTGGTTCGATTCCCGACTTGGGTCACTGTCCGTGCGGAGTTTGCACGTTCTCCCCTTGTCTGCGTGGGTTTCCTCCGGGTGCTCCAGTTTCCTCCCACAGTCTGAAAGACGTGCCAGTTAGGTTCATTAGCCATGCTAAATTCTCCCTCAGTGTACCCGAACAGGCGCCGGAGTGTGGCGAGTAGGGGATTTTCCCCGTAACTTCATTGCAGTGTTAATGTAAGCCTTACTTGTGACACTAATAAATAAACTTTAAATAGCAACAGAGAGGAGTAACCCCCCTCCCCCCACCCACCCCAAACCCTTATAGCCACACCCTCCCCTCCCCCCCCCACTTCCCCCTCCCCTTTGCTGCATTCCATGCTGACTCAAGCTCCCGTTCCTCTCTCCAGTATCTCAGGAGTGCTGGCAACTTTACTGTGGCTCCAGCCAGCCCAACTGTTGGTTATTTTCACATCTGAACCTTTCGCTTGAGGATCTAAAGACTCAAACACGGTTCCAAAGTTTTACTCCATCTCGGAACTGATTGCCTTGGAAGCCGTGCTCTCTGTCAGAAGGCGCTAGTTATTCAAATTATAATTTTATATTTATTTCAAGCATAACAGCATTGAGCTTTGTTTATTCAAACCTTGATTAGTTATGAAAGTCATCAGTCAATCTGAATTTTTTTTCACACAAATTACTTCTCCTTGCTCTAATTATGCATTTGTGAGCTCTTGTTAAAAGTGAGAGAAGTCAGACTTGGCTAGAGTTTCCTCAGCCTTGCACCAAGCAATGCAGTGAGCTGCCTGGTGAGAAGTGGAGGATTAAAGCATTCGGTGACCCTGACTCTCTGACTTTTCTTTATAAGTCACTCTCCCAGGGTCTCTCTGAGGGAGAAGGAGATCGCGGCAGAACGCCTTCACCCAGAGCAGGAGGGAATAGCAGATTGTAACAGATTTATAAAGCACCTTTCACCACATCCTCAAGCACTTCCTAACCAATGAAGTAAGAGTTCTCACAACACCAATGGGTGGCACGGTGGCACAGTGGTTAGCACTGCTGCCTCACAGCGCCAGGGACCCAGGTTCAATTCCGGCCTTGGGTCACTGTCTGTATGGAGTTTGCACATTCTCCCCGTGTCTGTGTGGGTTTCCTCCAGTTTCCTCCCACAGTCCAAAGATGCGCGGGTTAGATGCATTGGCCATGCTGAATTGCTCCTTCGTGTGATGGGACTAGCTAGGGTAAATGCATGAGGTTATGGGGATAGGGCTTTGATGGGATTGTGGTCAGTGCAGACTCGATGGGCCAAATGGCCTCCTTCTGCACTGTAAGATTCTATGATTCTATAATTTCCACCAAGTTAAAGTCCAACAGGTTTATTTGGAATCTCGTGAAAGCTCGTGATTCCACATAAACCTGTTGGACTTTAACCTGGTGTTGCGAGACTTCTTACTGTGTTTACCCCAGTCCAACGCCGGCATCTCCACCTCATAACCAATGAAGCGTTCACTGTTGTAATGTACCAAATGCAGTGGCCAATTTGCAATTTTTAAGGTTTTGTGTTTTTGGCGGGACTTTCCATGCGGCCCTAATGTGTGTTTTGCGGTGGGGGAGGTGACACGCCATTGGCCGGCAGCAAGAACTTTGGTTCGGTGCATTGGCCATGCTAAATTCTCCCTCAGTGTACCCGAACAGGTGCCGGAGTGTGGTGACTAGGGAGAATTCTCTCAGTAACTCCATTGCAGTGATAATGTAAGCCTACTTGTGACACTGATAAATAAACTTTTAACTTTCCTGCAGAGGGGGGTTTGCCATCAGCTGGACTGGAAGAACCGGCCAGCAGGAATGACCTGAAAATTCTGGCCAAAATAATGGCTCTTCTTGTTCTGAAGGTTGCCAGCCCCTGGTAGAGATTGTGGGTCTGGAGGTTGCTGCAGATGGTACACGTTACTCTTGGTCAGGCAAGGCTCTGCAGAAGGAACACCGAGTATAAAGATTACCTCACCCCATTCACAGTGGTTAAGGACATTGCAGATTCACACTCGAGATATCTGCAGCATTTCTAGAGTTCTGCAGAGAGGTTTGAGCACATTGTCTTGTCAACAGGCACCAAAGCGTGCTTCCCTTGAAGCTGCAGAGACAAAGTGACAGCTAAAACTGATGGTCCCCCGAGAATCTGCACCAACACAGTCGAACGACATCAGTCAAAATCCTGCCACCAGAGGACAATTTTTAAATGGGACAAAAAAACAGCAAAAGATGTGAAATGCTAAATATAAATACAATATACCGGTATAACGCCTTGTTGTAACATTCACCAGAAATGCCTCAAGTGTGTCACACATGATGAATTACTCTGAAGTGCAGTAACTTGAAGGATATGCTTGAAGAAATTATTAAAGTCCCACGGGGAGAGAGTGGAGAATTGGAACGAACTGGATTTACCTTCAGGATAGTGCAGACTCAATGGTGCAAAGGGCCTCTCTCTCTCTCTGTGATATAATATTCTACAACTTACTTGACGGGACACACATTGTAGCCATTTCAAGCACAGCAAGATCACACAATAACATAGAAGAAACATAGAAGATAGGAGCAGGAGGAGGCCATTCGGCCCTTCGAGCCTGCTCCGCCATTCATCACCGTCATGGCTGATCATCCAACTCCATAGCCTAATCCTGCTTTCTCCCCAGAACCTTTGATCCCGTTCACCCCAAGTGCTATATCCAGCCGCCTCTTGAATACATTCAATGTTTTGACATCAACTACTTCCTGTGGCAATGAATTTCACTCCTTGTGTGAAGAAATGTCTCCTCATCTCACTCCTAAATGGTCTACCCCCAATCCTCAGACTGTGACCCCTGGTTCTGGACACCCCCACCATTGGGAGCATTCTTCCTGCATCTACCCTGTCTAATGCTGTTAGAATTTTATAAGTCTCTATGAGATCTCCCCTCATTTGTCTGAACTCCAGGGAAAACAATCCTAACCTAGTCAATCTCTCCTCATACATCAGTCCCTGCCATCCCCGGAATCAGCCTGGTAAACCTTTGCTGCACTCCCTCGAGAGCAAGAACATCCTTCCTCAGAAAAGGAGACCAAAACTGCACACAATACTCTAGGTGTGGCCTCACCAAGGCCCTGTATAATTGCAACAACACATCCCTGCTCCTGTACTCGAAACCTCTCGCAATGAAGGCCAACATACCATTTGCCTTCTTTACCGCTTGCTGCACCTGCATACACAGGATAAGAGCAAGTGAGAGGACTGGCCAAGTAGTTTGGTGTTGGTGAGATTGGCTGAAAGGAGGAATGGACATTGATCTTTATTTTAATGGTGAAAATGGAAGCAAGCAGCTGGAGTCTCACGGCAGAATGTTCCAGTCTGGCCCACCACGGAAATCGTAACGGGCGGGACAGGACCATACAAATTTCCATTGACCTGAGGCGGGATTTTCCGGTCTGGGGGGGCGAGTGTAAAATTCTACGACTTACTTTACGGGACACACATTGTAGCCATTTCAAGCACAGCAAGATCCCACAATAACATAGAAGAAACATAGGAGCAGGAGGCGGCCCTTTGAGCCTGCTCCGCCATTCATCACGATCATGGCTGATCGTCCAACTCAGTAGCCCGAACCACAGGATGCAACCTCTGGCAGTGTAGCACCTTCACCATGTTGCCATGGTCTGTCAACCTCAATTGTGCACTTAATTCCTGGAGCAGGAAACCTCCGACTCGAGAGGCTTGAATTCTCCCATCCCTCCTGCAGCTGAGATTCTCCGCTCCCGCTGCAATGAATGAAAATTTGGCTGAGCGCCAAATTCTCCACGCTCGCTGGCAGTGGTAGCGGGGGCTTGCGAGACTGGAGAAATCCAGCCGAGAATTCCATGAGCGAAAGCTCCCAGTTTTCCATTGCATGGAGCAGTCATCCTGAATTTAAACAGATTGCTGTTTGTGGGATCTTGCTATGCAAACATTCGCTGTCCTGTTTCTTTGACTACACTTGAATGACTTTCAAACGTTGTGAAAGGCGCTATTTAAATGCAGCTATTTCTTTCTTTTGATGGGTCTTCCCAGGTGAAGATCAAGAATCACATGGAGTTCAAAAAAAGAATCCTTCTGGAAGATTTTTCTTACAGTTACAGATCAGTGTAAATAGTCTGTGAACGTGACAGAGAGTGGGAGAAGAATTAGGAAACACCAGAAAACTCTGTCCAGAACCCAATGCCACAGGAAGAGAGGCAGCCTGGAAGGGTTTTACCAACCAGAATTCACTAACTCCCATCTCCACTTCCCACAATGCGACAACTTGCCATCCAGTCACTGGTGGGATAGAAATATAGCACATTCCTCTGCACACTCCCAGAGAGTCTTCCGTTCAGGTCTGAAGAACCTCAGAGAAGCCTGCACCAGATTTATTCAATTGGTTCTCCAGTGATGAATACTAATCGCTTCCCCGTTAGCTCCACACCTCTCAGAGATCTCTACACTCATCCAATTTTGGCTTCTTCACTCCACCATTGGTGACCTAGACTCAAAGCTCCGGAATTCCCTCCCTAAACCGCTTCACCTTACTGCCTCGGTATCCTCAAGTTGTTCCTCAAGACTTTTGAATCATAAAATAGAATCATGGAATGCATACAGTGCAGTAGGCCCATCGAGCCTCCATTGACAACAATCTTACCCAGGCCCTATTCCCGTTATCCCATGTATTTAACCTGCTAATCCCCCTGAGGGGAGCAATTTAGCACGGCCAATCCACCTAACCTGCACATCTTTGGACTGTGGAAGAAACCGGAGCACCCGGAGGAAACCCACACAGACACAAGGAGAATGTGCAAACTCCACACAGACAGTGACCCAAGCCGGGAATTGAACCCGGATCCCTGGCACTGTGAGGCAGCAGTGCTAACCACTGTGCTACCGTGCCTCCTTCTTGACCAACGTTCTGCCCATCTACCCTAATCCCTCACCTGGCTCAGAGTGAAACTTGTTTTAGCAAAATATCTTGACATGTTTTACTACATTATGGTCCCCGGAAGGGTAGGGGGTTTTAGTTCAGTCGGGCAGCATTGTCGGTGCAGGCTTGGAGGGCCGAAGGGCCTGTTCCTGTGCTGTAATTTTCTTTGTTCTTTGTTCTCCATTAGACGTACTATATAAATACCAGTTGTTGTTGTCTCGCTGCTGAGATGAACTTGGTCGGGTTAAAGTGAGTGATGGAGGTGAAATGAAAGAGAAAATTGGGGTTATAGTGGGAGGGGTCTGGATCAGTGGGCAAGGGAAGGGGGTGGTGGGTGTTGATTTGAGTTTGATTTGATTTGATTTATTGTTGTCACATGTATTAGTATGCAGTGAAAAGTATTGTTTCTTGTGCGCTATACAGACAAAGCATACCGTTCATAGAGAAGGAAACGAAAGAGTGCAGAATGTGGTGTTACAGTCAAAGCTAGGCTGTAGAGAAAGATCAACTTAATGCAAGGCAAGTTCATTCAAAAGTCTGACAGCGGCAGGGAAGAAGCTGTTCTTGAGTCGGTTGGTACGTGGCCTCAGACTTTTGTATCTTTTTCCATACAGAAGAAGATGGAAGAGAGAATGTTGGGGATGGATGGGGTCCTTAATTATGCTGGCTGCTTTGTGAGGCAGTGGGAAGTGTAGACAGTCAATGGATGGGAGGCTGGTTTGCGTGATGGATTGGGCTACATTCACGACATTCTGTAGTTCCTTGCGGTCTTGGGCAGAGCAGGAAACATACCAAGCTGTGATACAACCAGAAAGAATGCTTTCTATGGTGCATCTGTAAAAGTTGGTGAGAATCATAGCGGACATGCCAAATCTCCTTAGTTTTCTGAGAAAGTAGAGGCGTTGGTGGGCTTTCTTAACTATAGTGTCGGCATGGGGGGACCAGGACAGGTTGTTGGTGATCTGGACACCTAAAAACTGGAATCTGATTGGACAATCTGATTGAGGAATCTGATTAGGCAATATCTATCTTGGTGGAATCCATGAGCTTCTTGCATTTGTTAGAGATGTGAGGAAAGAGCGTGGTGAATGAATCAAAGTCGATTACAGGCGAGAAGCCTGAGACAATGTTGTTTCCACTAGAATGAGCCTGGATCAGGTGTTCCTATTATTTATACGATGCAGAATGGGACGAATGTATCACATGGTCAACCTCACTTTCAGATGAAGCCGTTGGAATTTTTAAAAATTCATTCGTGGGACATGGGGTTGCGGGCTGGCCAGCATTTATTGCCCATTCCTAGTTGCCCTTGAGAAGGTGGTGGTGAGCTGCCTTCTTGAATCGCTGCAGTCCACGTGCTGTGGGTTGAGATTTTATAGCGACTGATATAACTGAGTGGCTTGTTAGGCTATTTCAGAGGGCAGTTGAGAGTCAACCCACATTGTTGAATGCAGAAAAGGGAGTTTTAATAGAGGTTTCAAAAATTGTTTCATGGGATATGGGGATCGCTGGCTGGGCCAGCATTTATTGTCCATCCCTAATTGCCCTTGAGAGTCCACCACATTTCTGTGGGTCTGGCGTCACATGTAGGCCAGACAAGGACAGCAGATTTCCTTCCCCAAAGGATATTCGTGAACCAGGTGGGACTCAGAATGGTTTCATGGACATCATTAGACTTTTACTTCCAGATTTTTATTGAATTCAAATTGCACCATCTACCACGGCAGGATTAGAACCTGGGTCCCCAGGGCACGACCCTGGGTCTCTACATTACTAGTCTAGTGACAATACCACTACACCACTGCCTTCCCACAAGTAAAGATGAAGTAAATAAGAGCTCCGATTTTGACTCTCTTTTGAACGAGGTTTGAGTGAGAGAAAGAAGCTGTCTCAGGTGGCAGCAGTATCTGGAGGACACAAAATTAAGATCATGAGTAAAAGCGTTGGTGGGGAGAATGAGGAGAATTGTCTTCGAACAGCCACTTGGTCACGCTAAACTTGAATGTTGCTGAAAAAAGAAAAATAATTGAACTCATCAGGACAAGCACAAGAATGCCAAATTTCAAACAATCACAAGCTATATATACTACAGGAGAAAAGGGGTGTTAATTGGTTAACAAGTCAACTCTGATTGGTTGAGGCATTGCCATGGAGAAACCAATTTTCTAATGAAGAATGTAATTTAATTATTACAATCTGGAACGTAGAATCATAGAATCCCTACAGTACAGAAGGAGACCATTCAGTCCATCGAGTCTGTACCGACCATAATCCCACCCAGACCCTATCCCTGTAATCCTCATTTACCCTGCTAATTGTCCTGACACAAGGGGCAATTTAACATGGCCAATCGTCCTAACCGGCGCCATCTTTGGACTGTGGGAGGAAACCAGAGCACCCGGAGGAAACCCACGCAGACACGGGGAGAACGTGCAAACTCCACACAGACAGTGACCCGAGCCTGGAATTGAACATGGGTCCCTGATGCTGTGAGGCAGAATTGCTAACCACTGTGCCCCCATGCTAACCTGAAAAGACATACTGCCTGGAAGAACGGTGGAAGCAGTTTCAGAATAACATTCAAAAAAACGAAATTGGATACTTAAAAGTGGGATATCTGCAGATCTATGGCAAACCATGAAGATGAACTATTTTAAAAGAAAGATGTGCATTTATATTGTGCTTTGCACAATCACCAGATGTTCCAAACACTTATGGATTAATGAAGTGCTGTTGAAATATAGTTTCCGTTCTAATGTGGGAAACACAGCAGCTAATATGTACACAGCAAACTCTCCCAAACAGCAATGTGATGGTGATCAAATAATCAGTTTGTCTGGTGTTGATTGAATGGTAAATATTGGCCAGGACACCAGTGAGAATTCCCCTGCTCTCTGCAAAATGGTGCAGGGGGATCTTTTACATCTACCCAAAAGAATCGCAGTTTCACGTCTCAACCCATCTCAGAATGAAGATCTGTAGCTAGTGGCGTTCCGCAGGGATCAGTGCTGGGACCTCTGTTGTTTGTAGTATATATATAAATGATCTCGAGGAAAATGCGGGTGGTCTGATTAGTAAGTTTGTGGATGACACGAAGATTGGTAGAATTGCTGATAGTGCCGGGGATCATCAGATGATATAACAGGATACAGATAGATTGGAGAACCTGGGCACAGAAGTGGCAGATGGAGTTTAATCCAGGCAAATGCGAGGTGATGCATTTTGGAGGATCAAATTTAGGTGTGAATTACACTGTAAATGGAAGAACCCTTAGAAATATTAACATACAGAGGGATCTGGGCGTGCAGGTCCACAGTTCCCTAAAAGTGGCAACACAGGTGGCCAAGGTGATTAAGAAGGCATGTGGCATTCTTGCCTTCATTGGCTGGGGCATTGAGTACAAGAGTTGGCAAATCACATTGATTTGATTTGATTTATTTGACTTGATTTGTTGCAACTATATAAAACCTTGGTTAGGCTGCATTTGTGCTTTGCACAATCACATCTGGTGATTGTGCAAAGCACAATATAAATGCACATCTTTCTTTTAAAATAGTTCATCTTCTTGGTTTGCCATAGATCTGCAGATATCCCACTTCCGTGCAGTTCTGGTCCCCACATTACCAGAAAGATGTGGAAGCTTTGGAGAGAGTGCAAAGAAGGTTCACCAAGATGTTGTCTGGTCTCGAGGGTGTTGGCTATGAGGAGGGGTTGAATAAACTTGGATTGTTTTCACTGGAATGACGGAGGCTGAGGGGAGACCTGATAGAGGTCTACAAATTTATGAGAGGTACAGACAGGGTGGATAGTCAGAGGCTTTTTCCCAGGGTGAATGTGTCAATTACAAGGGGGCACAGGTTCAAGGTGAGAGGGGGAAAGTTTAAGGGAGATGTGCAGGGGAAGTTTTTCATGCAGAGAGTGGTGGGTGCCTGGAATGTGCTGCCAGAGGAGGTGGTGGAAGCAGGAACATTAGCAACATTTAAGAGGCATCTGGATAGGTCCATGAATAGGGAGGGAATAGAGGGATACGGACCGAGTAAGGACAGAAAGTTTTTTTAAAATTTGTCATGATTGGCACAGGCCTGGAGGGCCAAATGACCTGTTCCTGTGCTGTGCTTTTCTTTGCTCTTTGTTCATCTAAGAGACAGCTCCTCTGACAGTGCAGTAGTCCCTCAGTACTAGCAGTAGAGTGTCGGCGTTAACTTTTATGTTCACGTCCTGAACCTAGGACTTTGTGAATTTGATGTAAGTGAAAATGCTGGCAGCTGAGCCACGACTGACATTGGGGGTAGCATGGACACAACGGGCCGACTGGCCTCCGTCAGTGCTGTGTTAGTTTATGATGTGGAGATGCCGGCTTTGGACTGGGGTGGGCACAGTAAGAAGTCTCGCAACACCAGGTTAAAGTCCAACCGGTTTATTTGGAATCACGAGCTTTCGGAGCGCTGCTCCTTCATCAGTTGGGTGGAGGGGTAGGTTTCATAAACATGGCATATATAGGTAGAGACACAATTGCAAGATAATGTTTGGAATGCGAGTCTTGCATTATCTTGCAATTGTGTCTTTGTCTATATATACCGTGTTTGTGAAACCCTTCACACAAAGGGTTGTGAATCTGTGGAATTCCCTGCCCAGTGAAGCAGTTGAGGCTACCTCATTGAATGTTTTTAAGGCAAGGATAGCTAAAGTTTTGAACAGTAAAGGAATTAAGGGTTATGGTGAGCGGGCAGGTAAGTGGAGCTGAGTCCACGAAAAGATCAGCCATGATCTTATTGAATGACGGAGCAGGTTGGAGGGGCCAGATGGCCTACTCCTGCTCCTAATTCTTATGTTCTTATGTTCTAAACCTACCTCTCCACTCACCTGATGAAGGAGCAGCGCTCCGAAAGCTCATGATTCCAAATAAACCTGTTGGACCTTAACTTGGTGTTGTGAGACTTCTTACTGTGTTGTTTTGTGATCGGGGAGGCTTCTCCCAAAGGGGTTTGCATCTTGACGCAGCATCCTGTCATAACCTGAGCAGAAAGAACTAGGCTTGGGCATGAACTGTGACATGTCTTTCATTGGGCAGTGAAATTCAGGTAGTGTTACGTTTCCCGGCAAAAACAAGCTTAGAGCAGAGCTTAACATGAAAATAACAAGGGTAAATCACGTCCCTCTGGTGATACAAGAGTGAGGAGCCGCAACCTGTTCCATCACTGGATCCAATTTAAAGTGGGAGATAATTTGAATTGATGTGTTTAGCCCGTAATTTGATAACAATCTAGAAGTACAAAACCAAAAAACAAATAATGAGAATGGAGAAATAATTGAGAATGAGGTAGTGAAAGCAATTTAAATAAACAGAAAAGATTAATATTTTGTTGCTAAGCTCACTCTTTGTCGGAATGTAATGATTGAATCCATTCAGTATAGGAGAGATTTCACTGATAACAAATTTGAGTGACACTAATTTCATTTAATGAGGTTATAACTCCACCAGTAATTTCGTCTCCATTGATAGGCTGAAATTGAAAGCTATAACAAAATTATGTTTGCTGTTTTCAAAATTAGTGCAATTATTTTGTCCTCATTTAGACTGTGTAAAATAAAAAGCTGCTCCGACAATCTATTTTGTATTCTGCAGATCGCTTCTGTACAAAGAAAGTAGTAAAGCTTCCCTCAGTCCCGAAGCCCTTCAAACTATGGGCATCAGTCGAGATTGCCGAACCCGGCTTTTTAAGGCAAGGTGGGGAGATGAACTGAAAAACAGTTGCCAATTGGTGCAAATCATTTGTACGTAGGTTCGAGGTGAGAAGGGGGAAGGTTTAAGGGAGATGTGCAGGGGAGGTTTTTCACGCAGAGAGCAGTGGGTGCCTGAAGAAGGTGGTGCAAGCAGGCACATATGCAACATTTAAGAGTCATCCGGATGAGTGCATGAATAGGGCGGCACGGTAGCACAGTGGATAGCACTGCTGCCTCACAGCACCAGGGACCCAGGTTCAATTCCGGCCTCGGGTCACTGCCCATGTGGAGTCTGCACATTCTCCCCCATATCTGCGTGGGTTTCCTCCGGGTGCTCTGGTTTCCGTCCAAAGATGTGCAGGTTAGGGTGATTGGCCATGCTAAATTGACCCTAGCTAGGGATTAAGGGGATAGGGCCAGGTTGGGTTTGTGGTTAGTGCAGACTTGATGGGCTGAATGGCATCGTTCTGCACTGTAGCGATTCCATGAATAGAGGGATATGGACCAAGTAAGGGCAGAAAGTTTTTTTTAGTTTAGTAAGAGCATCATGATCGGCCCAGGATTAGAGGGCCGAAGGACTTGTTCCTGTGCTGTACTTTTATTTGTTCTTTGCTCTTTGTGACGGAATCGATAATTGGATCAATCTCGTGTGATAAATATTGAGCAACAACATTATCCTGGCCTATTTTTCAGCAGTGAGAGGTAGCCCATCATTGGCTGGTGTTGGGATCTTCTGGTCCCGCCGTTGTCATTGGGGCTTCCAGTCGAATGTACCCCTCGCTGTTGGGAAACCCGCTAGAAGATCCCACCAATGTGAATGGCTTGGAAGTTCTGGCCAATGGTCAGAATTTTATGATTCTGCCACCTCTCCCCCACCCTGCCCTCCATGGAAAGTTCCGAGGTGGTGATGGTGGGGGTGTGGGTGGAATTACATTGGGAGGATTCCTGTCCACCTGACCTGGTGGCGATGTTACGCTGGTTGGTAGGGCAGGGCCAAAGAGGGGAAGTCCACCCTTGCCGCAATTATGGCCCTCAGGTGGCCACTTCATGTCCACTTAAGGGCCTTTTCCTGCTCAATATTTAGGCCAGTGGATGGTTGACAGCTCATGGTGAGAACACCAAATGAACATAGCTTGGTTTCAGACGGGAGGTTGGGGCACCTCCATTAAAAATCCTCTTCTGACTGGGGAGCATCCTTCCCTTAAGACGCAGTGACCTCTGAGCCTCCCTTCCCTCTAGCCTATCCCTGAGACCCTGATTGCACCCCTCACCCCCAAGCATTCCCTACTTCCTCCCCTGCTACTTAGCTGTTCCCCAGTCCCCGGGACCTGGTGTCAGTCAGCACCATGTAATGCCACTCCCGGCCACTGCAGCTGTTATAGCACTGGCGGGAATTTTAAACCGTGAAATGGCGAGTGAGATTCGAGAGAAAGGCTGAAGGTTGACGAGAATTGGAAATGCACCCCCGGCAACATTGGTTTATAGCTGCTAACCCATGGCTCAGTGAGTGACGCCCTCGTCCAAGTGGGTAGAGGCTGTGTGTTCAAGCCCCACAACAGGCACTAGAGTTCATCATAGAATCCCTAAGGTGCAGAAGGAGGCCATTCAGCCCATCGAGTCTGCACTGACTCTCTGACGGAGTATCTTACCCAGGCCCACCAGCCTGCCCCAGCCCATGGCTAATCCATCTAACCTACATATCCTGAGACACTAAGGGGCAATTTAGCATGGCCAATCCACCTACCCTGCACATCTTTGAAACTGGAGCACCCGGAGGAAAGCCACGCAGACACGGGGAGAACGTGCAAACTCCGCACAGACAGTGACCTAAAGCCTGAATCGAACCCGGGTCCCTGACGCTGTGAGGCAGCAGTGCTAACCACTGTGCCACCCTGCAGTCCAGAATAACACTCCAGTAACCTGGTGATGCAAACATTAAACTCCCAGTTTCATGCTGAAAGATCCCAAGGCACTATCTCAAAGAAGAGCAGCTGGGAGAATCCCCATCATGGTCTCCTGGACGAGATTTATCCATTTTTAAAATTCATTCATGGGACATGGGTGTCGCTGGCTGGCCAGCATTTATTGCCCATCCCTAGTTGCCCTTGTTCAGAGGGCAGTTAAGAGTCAACCACATTGCTGTGGCTCTGGACTCACATGTAGGCCAGACCAGGTAAGGATGGCAGATTTCCTTCCCTAAAGGACATTAGTGAACCAGATGGGTTTTCCCAATAACCGGTATTGGTTTCATGGGCATCATGGACTCTTAATTCTAATTATTCTTTATTGAATTCAAATTCCACCAGCTGCCATGGCGGGATTCAAACCTGCGTCCCCAGAACATTAGCTGAGCTTCTGTATTAACAGGCTAGCGATAATACCACGCGGCCATTACCTCCCCGATATCTTCAACCAACATCACTAGAAACCGATCAATAAGTAATTTCTCTACACCCTAGCTGTGACTGGAGCATGACATTCTGCACCCTCTCATTTCCTTCTCTATGAATGGTATGCTTTGTCTATATCGCGCATAAGAACATAAGAAATAGGAGCAGGAGTAGGCCATCTAGCCCCTCGAGCCTGCCCCGCCATTCAATAAGATCATGGCTGATCTGAAGTGGATCAGTTCCACTTACCCGCCTGATCCCCATAACCCCTAATTCCCTTACCGATCAGGAATCCATCTATCCGTGATTTAAACATATTCAATGAGGTAGCCTCCACCACTTCAGTGGGCAGAGAATTCCAGAGATTCACCACCCTCTGAGAGAAGAAGTTCCTCCTCAACTCTGTCCTAAACTGACCCCCCTTTATTTTGAGGCTGTGCCCTCTAGTTCTAGAAACAATACTTTTCATTGTATACTAATACATGTGACAATAATAAATCAAATCAAATCAAATTTATCACATTGCTGTTTGTGGGAGCTTGCTGTGTACACATTCTGCTGGTGTCCTACGTTACCATACTCAAAAGTACATCATTGGCTGCAAAGAACTTTGGGAAATCCTGAGGTTAAGAAAGGCACTATATAAATGCAAGTTTTTTTTCATCTATGTTTCAGTTTAGTAACTTTAACAATGTTTGTTTGGATTGAATTCCTGAATATGCACGAGTTCTGATTTAACATATTTGCATATCAGCAATTTTAATATCGCAGTCTGTGGAAATACTGACCTCAGCATAATTCTGATCCATATTTCTCACCAAGCAAGACATTTGCTTAAGCGTAGGGTTGCAATAACTGATATTGCATTCAATTAATTTGCTGTTAGATAATTGAAGCTGGACTGATTGGAATTGTCCCAGTTATTTTTTAAAAGTATAGCAACGGGTTCATAGGACAGAGTTTTACAACCCCCCCCCCCCCCAAACCAACCCTCTCCCAGCCACCCATCGGTTCAGAGGTTGAGGGGGGGGGAACGGCCCAGTGGCACAGTGGTTAGCACTGCTGCTTCACGGCACTAGGGACCCAGGTTCAATTCCGACCTCAACACTGTCTGTGTGGAGTTTGCACATTGTCTGCTTGAGTTTCCTCCCGGGTGCTCCGGTTTCCTCCCACAGTCCAAAGATGTGTGGGTTAGGTGCATTGGCCATGCTAAATTGACCCTGGTGTGTGGGGGATTAGCAGGATAAATGTTGCTGTTACAGGAATAGGGCCTGGGTGGCATTGTGGTCGGTACTGACTTGATGGGCTGAATGGCCTCTTTCTGTAATGTAGGGATTCTATGACTTGATTGGATTCTACTCTAACCTGGTAATGATCTAATGCTGGGTGGGCAAGGCCTTGGACAGGTGGCCCACCCTTGCACCACTTAAATGCACCCTCCCCTTAAGGCCCAGTGGATTGAGCCTCCCTCTGCAACCCCCACCACCCAGTTGCACCCCACTTGTGACTTTCCCAGGCTTCTCTGCTCTGGACCCCTGCCACTTAATTATCCTCTGGGTACCGAGACTTAGTGCCAGGAAGCTCCCTGTAGTGCCTCTTCCGGCCACTGCAGTGCTGTACCTGGAGGGATTGGAGAGCTGCCGGCCAACCTACTTGACCAACAGCTCTCCAAGGTGGGACTTCGTCCCAAGTGAGGGGGAGGAATGCCAGCTTTATGCCAATCAATGCTCCTTAGAGAGTAATATAAGAGCAGGACTGCCGGAGTCGATGGGGATGCATTCCCCAAACCCACCCTCTGAAAATTCAGGCCATAATTTCCAATCATTTTCATGCGTATAATAGCACAGGGAATTTGCAGAACAGAATCAGGCCATTCTGCCCAACTGGTCCATGCTGGTCTTTATCCTTCACATCCTCTCCCACCGAATTCCATCAGCAGAACCTCCAATTCCTTCCTCCCTTCTGTTGTTATCTAGCTTGCTATGGTGTCCATCACAACTGCTTTCCAATCTCCAAAAGTCTTGAAAAAAGAATTGTCTTGAAAATAAATTTATGGTAATTCCTCACCTGTGACACATCTGAAAGTACCAGACACAATACCTCGAGACAGAGAGCATTGTTCTGAAAATCTCTCTATTTTATGTTTAATGGTAGCCTCATTTTTAGCGCACACCTCACGCTCACCTAGGCTGTGCAGTCAGTGGGACAATCTATCATCTGGGTTTTAACAAGGTCAGTTACTGGGCCGTATGGAGAGCAGTTTAAGTATTGAGTTGGATGATCAGCCATAATCATAATGAATGGCAGAGCAGGCTCAAAGGGCCAAATGGCCTTCCCCTGTTCCTATTTTTTATGTTCCTATGAATGTTCCCTGGAGGAGGAAACCCTTCACTCATCAGGAAAACAGTTGCCACAGCAGCAGGACTATAATAAAGAGCTATTTGGACTGGAAGGGCTGCATGAAGTTCAAACGTGTGTGGTGCCTCCCTTTGGGAGCTCAACTCATCCAAGTGTGAGATTCGCTGATGTATTGAGTTGCGTATTCTTCAGTTTCATTCCTCCCTCATTTACACCATCCTGACATAGAATTGACTTGAATTTACACCATCCTGACTGAGTAGACTGGGGCTATGCTCATTGGAATTCAGAAGAATGAGGGGTGATCTTATAGAAACTTGTAAGATTATGAAGGGAATAGATAAGATCGAAGCAGGGAAGTTGTTTCCACTGGCAGGTGAAACTAGAACTAGGAGGCATGGCCTCAAAATAAGGGGGAGCAGATTTAGGACTGAGTTGAGGAGGAACTTCTTCACACAAAGGGTTGCGAATCTGCGGAATTCCCTGCCCAGTGAAGCAGTTGAGGCTACCTCATTGAATGTTTTTAAGGCAAGGATAGATATATTTTTGAACAGTAAAGGAATGAAGGGTTATGGTGAGCAGGCGGGTAAGTGGAACTGAGTCCATGAAAAGATCAGCCATGATCTTACTGAATGGTGGAGCAGGCTCGAGGGGCCAGATGGCCTACTCCTGCTCCTAGTTCTTATGTTCTTATGAATTGTGAGTCTCCATCACACAGACTGCAGAAGGCAGCTCACCACCACCTTCTCAGGGACAATTAGGGAAGGACATTAGATGGGGCCTTGCCAGGGATGCTGATAGAGAATAATAGAATCCTACAGTGCAGAAGAGGCCATTTGGCCCATCGAGTCGGCACCAACTCTCTGACAGAGTATCTTACCTAGGCCCTCTCCCCCGTCCTATCCCGTAACCTCACAGCTTTCCCATGGCTAATTTATCTAATCTCAGGGACAAGTCAGCATGGCCAATCAACTTAAGCTGCACATCTTTGGACCGTGGGAGGAAACCGGAGCACCCAGAGGAAACCCACGCAGACACGGGGAGAACGCGCAAACTCCACATAGTCCCCCGAGGCCGGAATTGAACAACCCGGGTCCCTGGCACTGTGAGGCAGCAGTGCTAACCACTGTGCCACCCTTAATGGAATGGAATCATAGAATGACTGCAGCACAGTAGGAGGCCATTCAGCCTTTCCTGTCAGTGCTGGTTCATTCCATGAATGAATATATCATTCACTTCTCCCTCTCCCTTTCTATGTTTCTTCGTCTCCATGCTTCATTCTTCAATCCCCATTTTTGATCTCTTGACTGAATGTCTTGGGAAGGTTGTAAAAAGTGGGTGCAGGCAAATAGTTTGTAATTAAAGAAGAAGATCTAGCATGGGATTGTGATCTCCCCGTGCCTCCTTGTTATGTAAGAGGTTGTGTGTGGTTTGAGTGCCTTCACTTCATAGAATATCTACAGTGCCGAAGGCAGCCATTCAGCCCATCAAGCCTGCACCGACAACAATCCCATCGAGGCCCTATCTCCGTAATCCTAATTATTTACCCTACTGATCCCCCTGACACTAAGGGGCAATTTAATATGGCCAATCAACCTAACTCGTCCATCTTTGGACTGTGGGAGGAAATCGGAGCACCCGGAGGAAACCCACGCTGACACGGGGAGAATGTGCAAACTCCACTCAGACAGTGACCCAAGCCGGGAATTGAACCCGGGTCCCTGGAGCTGTGGGGCAGCAGTGCTAACCACTGTGCCACCCTAACAACCATGCTTGTTGTAATATGCATGAAAATTTCTTTGAAAGACAGAAGCTGACCATAGCTTTCTATTCCGCCTTATATGCTACAAATAAACATGCAAAGCTGGCAATGTGGAAAATTGCCTAGGTCTGTCCACAAAAAGCAGGATAAATTCAACTCACCAGTTGCTGCCCCATCAGTCTACTCTCGATCATCAATAAAATGATGGAAGGGGTCATCAACAGTGCAATCAAGAGGCACTTACTCAGCAATACTTTGCCCACGGACACTCAGTTTGGGTTCCACCGGGGGCCACTCAGCCCCTGACCTCATTGCAGCCTTGGTTCAAACATGGACATAAGAGCTGAACTCCAGAGGCCAGTTCAGAGTCACTGCTCTTGGCATCAAGACAACATTTGACCGAGTGTGGCATCAAGGAGCCCTAGCAAAATTGGAGTCAATCAAAATCAGGGGGAAATCTCTCTGGTTGGAGTCATACCTGGCACAAAGGAAGATGGTTCTGTTTTTTGGAGGTCAATCAACTCAGTTCCAGGACTTCACTGCAGGAGTTCCTTAGTATAGTGTCTGAGACACCGCCATCTTCAGCTGCTTCATCATTGACCTTAGGAGTGGGAATATTCTTGATGATTATACAATGTTCAGCACCATTCAGGACTCCTCAGATACTGAAACAATTCATGTCAAAATACACCATTCGGGTTTGGGCTGATAAGTGACAAGTAACATTTGTGCCACATGAGTGCCAGGCAATGATCATCCCTAACAAGTGAGGATCTAACCATCACCCCTTGACATTCAATGGCATTACCATCACTGAATCTCACACCATCAACAACCAGGGGATTACCACTGATCAGAAACTGAACTGAACTAGCCACATAAATGCTGTGGCTACGAGAGCAGATCATTGGCTGGGAACCCTGTAGCAAGTAACTCACCTTCTGACTCCACAAAGCCTGTCCGTCATCTACAAGGCACAAGTCTGGAGTGTGTTGGAACACTCCCCACTTGCCTTGAAGAGTGCAGCTCCAACCACACTCCAAACTTTCAACAGCGTGTAGGACAAAGCAAGCCATTTGATAGCTACCCCATCCACCACCTTCAATGTCCACTCCATCCACCACTGAAGCACAGTGGCAGCCATATGTACCATCTACAAGATGCACTGAAGGAGCTCATCATGGTTCCTTCGACAGCACCTTCCAAATCCACGACCACTACCAACCCAGATGGACAAGGGAAGCAGATACATGGGAACACCACCACCTGCAAGTTCCGCACCAAATCACTCATCATCCTGACTTGAAATTATTTTGCTGTTCCATCATTGTCATAATTTATTCAGAGCATTCCCTGACATCTTGAAGTATTTTTTACAGCCAATGAAGTAGAATCACAGGTGTAACAAGGGATATGTGGCAGCCAATTTACACACAGCAACCTTCCAGAAGCAGCACTGTGATAATGACCACATAACCAGTTGCTGTGTTGTTGGCTGAGGGATAGTGATAGGGATAGCCCACCCTTGGCTGCTTTTCTTTAAAATAATAGCATGGAATCTTTTGCATTCTCAAAAGCAGGCGGATGGGGTCTGAACTCAACATCACATCTGAGAGACAGCAACCATACCTCCCCCACCCACCCCCCCCCAACCACGCCCCACCCCCCCACCCCCAACCCCTCGAACCCAAGTCTCTGGATTCAATCGTTAACCCTTCTTGCTCAAGGACGGGAGTGCTACATACCCATCCAGAGCTTTGCTTTGTTAATCGCATTTGATTGACAAACAATCCTTTTGTCCTGATAAGTTTTGGTCTCCTTATCTGAGGAAGGATGTCCTTGCTTCAGAGGGAGTGCAGCGAAGGTTTACCAGGCTGATTCCTGGGATGGCAGGTCTGTTATATGAGGAGAGACTAAGTCAGTTAGGATTATATTCATTGGAGTTTAGAAGAGCGAGAGGGGATCTCATAGAAACCTATAAAATTCTAACAGGGTTAGACAGGGTAGATTCAGAAAGAATGATCCCAATGGTGGGGGAGTCCAAAACTAGGGGTCATAGTTTGGGGATAAGGGGTAAACCTTTTAGAACTGAGGTGAGGAGAAATTTCTTCACCCAGAGGGTGGTGAATGTGTGGAATTCACTCCCACAGAATGTAGTTGAGGCCAAAACGTGTGATTTCAGGAAGGAATTAGGTATAGCTCTTGGGGCTAAAGGGACCAAGGGATATGGGAGGAAGGGGGAATCAGGAATTCGATGGTCAGCCATGATCAAAATGAATGGCGGACCAGGTTTGAAGGGCCGAATTGCCTACTCCTGCTTCTAGTTTCTATCTTTCTATGTAAACAACCCTTTTGTCCTGACGGATCATTGTCCTCTCTGAGATTTAGTGCTTATATAGTTCTCTTTCAACTATTCTTTACTGAGCTGCTTCGACTGAGGGTACATTTTGCCCGTGCACTCCCACAATCGCATTGCCCCTGTCTCCAGACATACGGAATGAATAATTTAATCAGCTGGTCCTTAAATAAGGCTTTTGGTCCCATGTTTAAGTGTAGGTATAAATGCACGCTTATTTTTTATTGCACAAAGACTGTGCATGAAACAAAGATTCATGTTATTTAATATAAGGTGAAATGTTCCATTATGGCTTCATTTCATTATGGTTAACACCCAGAAGCAGCCGTTACTTGTCTATGTGAAAATATGTCGGCTTCGAAAAGTGATGGCAATTATTATGCCATTTTATGGGCCATTCAAAAAGGCTTGTATTTATGTGGTGCCTTTTTTATGACCTTGGGACATATTGTAGCACTTTAACAGCTGATGAGGTACTTCACAATGCAGGAAACGTGGCAGCCAGTTTGAGCACAGCAAGATCCCACAAGCAGCGATGTGATAATGCCCTTATAATCCGTTTTTAGGTGGTGTTTGAGGGATAAATATTAGCCAAGACAGCGGGGAGGACTTCTTCAGCAAGTCAGTAGTGAGCGAACGCAACTTGACTGAACATATGGTTTTGTTTTCTAACTGTCAGCCACATTTTATCAGGAATCACTGGAAGCATCATGCTGCTTTAATTGAATTCAGTTCAATTTCTTCCCTTAAAAATGGCTCTCAGATTAGCTGCAGTTTCTTCCAAAATCCTATAGAATCTGGAACGTTTCCTGTGGATTGGAAGGTAGCAAGTGTCATCCCCACTGTTTAAAATGGGAGGGAGAGAGAAAACAGGGAACTACTGACGTGTTAGCCTGAGTAAGAAGTCTCACAACACCCAGGTTAAAGTCTAACAGGTTTATTTGGACTCACAAGCTTTTGAATGCCTTGATTGAGCCTACCTCCTCCACACTTCCAGTACTGACCCTTGAGGAACGTCACTAGTCACAACCTGCCAGTGTGAGAATTGCCTGTTTATGTACCCTGCTTTCTGCCTGTTAGCCAATCATTAATCCATTAACTATATCACCTCCGATCTCATGTGCTTTAAATTTGATAACTTCTGTGGGGAATTTTATCAAAGGTATTCTGGAAATCCAAATAAACTACATCCACCAACTCTCCTTTATTAGTAACTAAGAAAATTTGGCATGTCAGCTACGACTCACACCAACTTTTACAGATGCACCATAGAAAGCATTCTTTCAGGTTGTATCACAGCTTGGTGTGGCTCCTGCTTTGCCCAAGACCGCAAGGAACTACAACAGGTCGTGAATGTAGCCCAACCCATCACATAAACCAGCCTCCCATCCATTGACTCTGTCTACACTTCCCGCTGCCTCGGCAAAGCAGCCAGCATAATTAAGGACCTCACGCACCCCGGACATTCTCTCTTCCACCTTCTTCCGTCGGGAAAAAGATACAAAAGTCTGAGGTCACGTACCAACCGACTCAAGAACAGCTTCTTCCCTGCTGCTGTCAGACTTTTGAATGGACTTACCTCGCATTTAAGTTGATCTTTCTCTACACCCTAGCTATGACTGTAACACTAAATTCTGCAATCTCTCCTTTCCTTCTCTATGAACGGTATGCTTTGTCTGTATAGTGCGTAAGAAACAATACTTTTCACTGTATGTCAATACATGTGACAATAATAAATCAAATCAAATCAAGTCAACTGAGAACCATAGAATTCTGATGAAGGAGTAGAGCTTCGAAAGCTCGTGAGTCCAAATAAACCTGTTGGACTTTAACCTGGTGTTGTGAGACTTCTTATTGTATCTACAATGCTAACATCTCCGCCTCACTGTTAGCCTTACATCAGTGTTAGGGGAATTGCTAGAATCTATTACAAAGGATGTGATAAATTGACATTTGGATAATAATCGTCTGGGTGGGCATAGTCAGCATGAGTTTACCAATGGGAAGTCATGTTTGACAAACCTACTGGATGTTTTTTGAGGATGTGGTTAACACAGTGGTTAGCACTGCTGCCTTATAACACCAGGGACCCGGGTTAAATTCTGGCTTCAGGTGACTATCTGCGTGGAGTTTGCACGTTCTCCCCGTGTCTGCGTGGGTTTACTCTGGATGCTCCGGTTTTCTCCCTCAGTCCAAAAATGTGCGGGTTAGGTGGATTAGCCATTCTAAATTGCCCCTTAAGGTCAGGGGGATTAGCAGGGTAAATACATGGGCTTACGGGGATAGGGCCTAGTTGGGATTGTTGTCAGTGCAGGCTCGATGGGCCAAATGGCCTCTTTCTGCATTGCAGGGATTCTATGGTTGTCGGTTACTAATAAAGGAGAGTTGGTGGATGTAGTTTATTTGGATTTCCAGAAAAGTTTTGATAAAGTTCCCCAGAAAAGTTATCAAATTTAAAGCACATGGGATAGGAGTTAATACACTGAGTGGATTAATGATTGGCTAACAAGCAGAAAACAGGGTAGGAATAAACAGGTAACTCTTGAACTGGAAGGCTGTGACTAGTGGAGTTCCACAAGGGTCAGTACTGGAAGTGTGGTGGAGGCATTCAAGAGGGCATGTGCCTTTCAACCTGCCCTCCGAACCTGATCAGGCGCCGGAGTGTGGCAACTAGGGGATTCTCACTGTAACTTCATTGTAGTGTTAATGTAAGGCTACTTGTGACACTGATGTATAAACTTAAAAAGAAACTTCTCTTTAAAAATATTACGCTTTTCTAATTTACAGCAATTTGAAGATGGCCCCGATGGCAGTTTCTCACTAACCAATGAACTTAGGGTTTTCCTTTGATGCCCCTATTTGTTGTTCCTCTCTCCTTTTGAGTTCAGTTTGGGTCTGTTCATAGAATCCCTGCCATGCAGAAGGAGGCCATTCGGCCCATCGAGTCTGCACCGACTACAATCCCACCCAGGCCCTATCCCCGCTTAGTTACCCTGCTAATCCCTCTAACCTACCATATCCCGGGACACTAAGGGTTAATTTAGCATGTCCAATCAACCTAACCTGCACATTTCTGGACTGAGGAGATTGGGTCCACTATCTCTCCAACTCCCCGGTAAGTGAAACACAGTTACTCTGCTCTGGAGCTACTGACTGGACTGAATTGGGACCGCCCACTCTTATGGGGATAGTGTGGGGAAAAAGACATTGAAGTGTGTGATCAGCAATGATTGTACTGAATGGGGAACAGTCTCAATGGGCTGAATGGCCTACTCCTGCTTCTATGCTCCTACATTCCAGTAATGAATCTAACTGAGTAATGTTCGGTTACTTTGCTGAACATAGTTCTGAGTATTCCAGCTGTACGGTATTCCGTATCAGTCCATTCTGAAAAGCCAAATTGCTGGGTAGGCAAAAGCTAAAAACTGCGGCTGCTAAAAATCTGCTGCAAATACTCAGCAGGTCAGGCAGCCTCTGTTGGGAAAGAAAGACTCTGATGAGAGAGAGGTCATTGACCTAAAGATTAACTCTCTTCAGAGACCTACCAGAGCCACTGAGCAGATTCAGCAATTTTTGCTTTTATTGAAGTGTAAGCTCATTGATCTACACAAGAGCGAAGTCAGACCACTTTGAGGGAAACACAATCCGAATACCATCTATTGCCTAACCTTAGCAAGCAAGTGGAAAAGCCATGGCCTAGTGGTATTATTGCTAGGCCATTAATCCAGAAACTCAGCTAAATGTTCTGGGGACCCGGGTTCGAATCCTGCCAGGGCCGATGGTGGAATTTGAATTCAATAAAAAAAATCTAGAATTAAGAATCTACTGATGACCATGAAACCATTGTCGATTGTCGGAAAAACCCATCTGGTTCACTAACGTCCTTTAGGGAAGGAAATCTGCCCTCCTTGTCTGGTCTAGATGTAACTCCAGATCCACAACAATGGGCCATATGGTGGCACAGTGGTTAGCACTGCCGCCTCACAGCGCCAGGGACCCGAGTTCGATTCCCGGATTGGGTCACTGTCTGTGTGGAGTTTGCACGTTCTCCCCGTGTCTGCGTAGGTTTCCTCCGGGTGCTCCAGTTTCCTCCCACAGTCTGAAAGACGTGTTGGTTCGGATGCATTGGTCATGCTAAATTTTCCCTCAGTGTACCCGAACAGGCGCCAGACTGTGACGACTAGGGAATCACAGTAACTTCATTGCAGTGTTAACGTAATGCCTACTTGTGACTAATAAATAAACTTTAAACTTTAATGTGGTTGACTTTTATCTGCCCTCTGAAATGGCCTAGCAAGCCACCCAGTTCAAGGGTAATTAGGGAGGGGTAATAAAGGCTGGTCAGCCAGCGATGCCCATGTCCTATTAACGAATAAAAAAGTGCCATTGGGCAGGATTTTCAGTCTGTGTTTGCCCCAAGGTCCAGAAATCCCGTCCGAGGTCAACAGACCTTTGCATGGTTTGCGTCCCGCCCGCTATGATTCCCGTAAAACTCCCCCCATTGCGACTCAAGCATGCAGGCTTTCCCATTAGAGAGTTAGACAGTTGTCAAAGCTGACAACTCAATACCTTCAATCCTTCCCACCAAATAAAGTGTCAATGTCTCTCAGTGTGACACGGTGGCACAGTGGTTAGCACTGCTGCCTCACAGTGCGAGGAACCCGGGTTCGATTCCCGGATTGGGTGACTGTCTGTGTGGAGTTTGCACATTCTCCCTGTGTCTGCATGGGTTTCCTCCGGGTGCTCTGGTTTCCTCCCACAGTCCAAAGATGTGCAGTGTAATAACTCCACGGAGGCTAAAGTCCCGTCACCAAGTTACTTTATTTACACCATACATCTGTACACAGCCAGCTATCCATTTGCTCCCTGCTGAATGCAGGCAGGGATTCTGACGCACCTGCTTTAAATAGGGAGCATGAGGCTCCATGATTTAACCATCAATTAGGGCGCATCAGGTAGTTCATACTCTAGCAAGCCAACCTCATTAGACTGACTGAAGTCATCGCATGCGGGTTAGGTGGATTAGCCATGGTGAAATTGCCCCTTATTGTCAGGGGGACTAGCTAGGGTTAATGCATGGGGCTATGGGGATAGGGCCTAGGTGGGATTGCGGTGGGTGCAGACTCGATGGGCCAAATGGCCTCCTTCTGCACTGCAGGGATTCTATGATTCTTAGACAGAACTGCAGTGACCTTTACAAAAGAACAAGCGATCTTAGGTCCTCTTAAATATTCTGCAAGTAAGTGCTGCTTGATGCATTCATTAATGAACATTTCCACCACTTCACAACTGCCGACACTGAGAGGCTTGCTTTAGATAATCTTGCCCAGCTCAATATCCCTATTCAGTATATCTACTCCAGATTCACTTCAGCTCCAGAAGAGCCACTGCCATTCTGTACCACACAATAGGCTGCTTGTTACACTTCTGATGGGAGGTGGGGGGGGGGGGGGGGGGGAAGTTTCAATGAGCTCATTTGCCAGTTTCTCTTGTTAAATGGTATTGACTGCTGTCCTTGCTGAAGAGGAAATAAGGGAGTACGTGTGTGCTTGGCGTCGAGCAGGGAGCCATTCATCATCCTGCTCCACAAACAGATAGACGACGAACGTCACACAGAGTACCGGCAAAAAAAAAAGCAATGTGAGTTACAGGAGCAGGAAATCAATGGGCTGTATTAGAAACCAGGGAGGCTGTTCTCTGTGACTCTATTGCTCCGTGATCTACCCAGGACTTTAAAGAAAAACAATTCAATTCCAACATGGAACATAAAGAAAAGTAAAACAAGGGAAATATCAACTATTAGTCAAAGGGCTATTATCTGTCGATCCACTGAATAAAGATTTCCATCACTGCTAAACAGTGCCAACCGTGACAGTAAAACAATGGAAATTACATTCTGACTTTTACATTGATGATTTGACGCAAAAATAAAACACTTGCTAAGTCATTTAGAATTTTGATTTGATTTATTATTGTCATATGTATTAGTATACAGCGAAAAGTATTGTTTCTTGCATGCAATACAGATAAAAACATATCGTTCATGGAGAAGGAAGGGAGAGAGTGCAGAATGTGGTGTTACAGTCAAAGCTAGGGTGCAGAGAAAGATCAACTTAATGCAAGGGAAGTCCATTCAAAAGTCTGACAGTAGCAGGGTGCCAAATCTGTAAGAAATTGCATTGAAGCATTGTCAGAGAGTTTAAAAGAGTTAGAATGAAGTTTTAGAAGCAGAGAATGAGAGCAAAAGATAGAATTAGAAGGTATGCTGGGCACAGCTTGCAAGAAGTCACCCTCGCTCCGGCGCCATCTTGGAATTTATTGGACAGTCACAAGGCTAAAGATGTTAAGAGCTCAATACTGACTGAGGGCATGTTTTTACGGACCTATTCAAAGCTTCACACAATTCAATTCCATGCTTCCACCTCGAGACCTGAGGTGATGATTGTATGAAAATCCCAAGAGTTTCAGAAAGGAAGGCTTTGCTGAGCAGAGGGAAGTTTGAAATATTTCATTTGGATAAGCTCCACTGACTCTTATTATCTCACGGCAGCAACGGTAACATTGGTGCCACCATCTCTTGAGGGATTGGCCAGTTTCTGCTGAAGGATGAAGGTTGGTCAGCGATGATCCCTCAGAAACTTCCTTGTTGGGCGCTGTTTGTTTATTTCAATGTTTTGAAGTTGCGATGAAACTGGAGGAAACCCACGCAGACATGGGGAGAACGTGCAAACTCCACACAGACAGTGACCCAAGCCAGGAATCGAACTCGGGTCCCTGGCGCTGTGAGGCAGCAGTGCTAACCACTGTGCCACCGTGCCGCTCTCCAATGTGCAGTACCTTCACGATTGTTCCACAGCCACAGATAATCATAGAATCCCTACGGGGCAGGAGGAGGACATTCGGCCCATCGAGCCTCCGAAAGGATATCTTACCCACTCTATCATTTTACATTGATGATTTGACGCAAAAATAAAACACTTGCTAAGTCATTTAGAATTTTGATTTGATTTATTATTGTCATATGTATTAGTATACAGTGAAAAGTATTGTTTCTTGCGCGCTATACAGATAAAAACATATCGTTCATGGAGAAGGAAAGGAGAGAATGCAGAATGTTGTGTTACAGTCATAGCTAGGGTGTAGAGAAAGATCAACTTAATGCAAGGTCAGTCCATTCAAAAGTCTGACAGCGGCAGGGAAGAAGCTGTTCTTGAGTCGGTTGGTACGTGACCTCAGACTTTTTTGTCTTTTTCCCAATTGAAGAAGGTGGAAGAGAGAATGCCCGGGGTGCATGGGGTCCTTGATTATGCTGGCTGCTTTTCCGAGGCAGCAGGAAGTGTAGACAGAGTCAATGGATGGGAGGCTGGTTTGTGTGATGGACTGGGCTACATTCACGACCTTTGAGGTTTCTAGCGGTTTTGGTTGGAGCAGGAGCCACACCAAGCTGTGATACAGCCAGAAAGAATGCTTTCTATGCTGCACCTGTAAAGGTTGTGCTTAGAACATGTATTGCCATTTCCCTCCTGCCATTTTGACAGCAGTATTCAGAATGAACGAGAGATGGACCAAGCTGGGATATCAATGAATGAACCTCAAAGTTGTTCTTTAATCACCATGCCTGGCTCTGATTTCTGTGACTGCCGTTGTATTTCAATATTGCGTGGCGAGTAATTGGGTAAGTATGTGGGGTTACAGGAATAGGGTCTGGGTGGGATTGTGGCCGGTGCAGACTCAATGGGCCGAATGACCTCCTTCTGTACTGTAGGGAGTCTATGATTCTATGAAATATTAGTTTGCTTCGTAATCATGTGATTTCTCTCCCTCCATGCCCCGATCTTTGCTATTTTCATAGGGCACGCGGTTTATTGACTGAGTGGAGAATATGTAAAATTCATTGTAACCATGGATACAGTATTCGCAGCTGAGTGATAATAACTCTGCCCGGTTTTGTAAGGGTGATGCAGTGCTCCCTTTAATATGGTTCAGAGGCCATCTGGGGCACATCTTCCCTTAATTTGTCACCTTTGATGTTCCTCTTAACTGCCCATTTACTCAGTCATGGCTAAAGGGTATTAAACAAACTGGGGTTAAACTGTGTCAGCCCTTGTCTCCTTGCTTGGCATCTGAGAAAGGCAAGAGGAATCTATTGAGAGGCAGGGTCATCTCAACATCCAGCCAGCCCTGTAAAATGCATGTTGATCAATCTGATAATTATTTTTCTTTCTTTGAGAATGAACCCAGACTCCATTCAGTAACTGCCAGCAGCGTGGCAAAATGAAACTTGAAATTAAGCACTTTGGTGTAGATTGCATCCCATCATTCTGACACCCTTGAGAGCAGTTATTAGTTGCAGTTTCAGCCCTTGACAAAGTCACTCAGTAATTACACTTTACTCTGCAATCTTGTACGTCTTGCTGACAACCTCAGCATGAGAGGAGGCGCAGTCATTGGGCTGAAATGTTAAGCTGAGGTCTTGCCTGCTCCCTCAGGTGGATAAACACAATTCTATGGGACTATATTGAAGGAGAGCAAGGGAGTTTTCTCTCCCAGTGTCCTCCTCAGGACCTACCCCTCAACTGGCATGACTGAAATAGGTCATTATCGATGCAGAGATTGCCTGCTGAGCTTCTCACAATTCAACAGTGAATACGATTCAAAAGTTCTTCATCTGGGTTGTCCAGAGGTTTATAGAAATCATAGAAACCCTACAGTACAGAAGGAGGCCATTCGGCCCATCGAGCCTACACTGACAACAATCCCACCCCAGGCCCTATCCCCACAACCCCACACATTTACCCCGCTAATCTACACTTCGCGGGACATTAAGGGACAATTTAGATAAAAGCAAATTACTGCGGATGCTGGAATCTGAAACCAAAAGAGAAAACGCTGGAAAATCTCAGCAGGTCTGGCAGCATCTGTAAGGAGGGAAAAGAGCTGACGTTTCGAGTCCAGATGACCTTTTGTCAAAGGGTCAATTTAGCATGGCCAACCAACTTAGTCCGCACATCTTTGGACTGTGGGAGGAAACTGGAGCACCCGGAGGAAACCCATGCAGACACGGGGAAAATGTGCAAACTCCACACAGACGGTGTGGGAGTCAAACCCAGATCCCTGGCGCTGTGAGGCAGCAGTGCTAACCACTCTGCCACCGTGCTGTCCAATGTGCTCTAGAATTGCAAGTTCACTCTTCATCATCATCAATGGCAAAAAACATTGCTTTTGGTGGTCTAGAGATTCCAGGAAATGAGTTGTTCTGTTTTTACACCAATCCAATAAAACCTGTGGCCACTCGTGATCTGGAGAGCTATTTATGAGAGTGTCCTGGATTGACTTGTTTGCATATCCATATCGGAGTGTTTGACACATATCCTGTGTAATTTCTCCGGGATTGTGTGGAAATTGGAGCATAGACTTTAAGCCGATTGCCCTGGCACAAGCACCAGCAGCCTGGCCGACACCAAGGATCGCAAAAAACACCCCGTGGCTCCTTCACTGAATCATCAACTAACCCTATCACCTGACTCATGGATTTTGTTTTCTCACCTTCTAGGAATGACTGGCACAGAAGCAACTGGCACAGGCAGCCAATCAGGGTAACAGGGCTTGACGCACATGCCAGAAACATGTCACTATATTCTGACTCTCACTTACTGAAAGGGATTGATTTGATTTGATTTATTATTGTCACATGTATTGGGATCACCTGATGAAGGAGCAGCACTCCGAAAGCTCGTGCTACCAAATAAACCTGTTGGACTTTAACCTGGTGTTGTGAGACTTCTTACATGTTTTGGGATACAGTGAAAATTATTTTTTTTTGTGCACTACACCAACAAAACACATGTTCATAGAGTACATAGGGGGGAAGGAAAGGTTGGGGAGCAGAGTAGTTACAGGTAAGATTTTTTTATTCATTCGTGGGACATGGGCATCGCTGGCTGGGCCAGCATTTATTGTCTAGTTGCCCTTGGAGAGTAGTTGAGAGTCAACCACATTGCTGTAGCTCTGGAGTCACATGTAGGCCAGACCAGGTAAGGACGGCAGATTTCCTTCCCTAAAGGACATTAGTGAACCAGATGGTTTTTCTGACAATCGGCAATGGTTTCATGGTCATCAGTAGATTTTTAATTCCAGATTTTAAAAATTGAATTCAAATTCCACCATCTGCCATGGCAGGATTTGAATCCTGGTCCCAGAACATTAGCTGATTTTCTGGATTAATAGTCCAGCGATAATACCACTAGGCCATCACCTCCCCAAAGGTGAAGAGAAAGACCAGCTTAGTATGTGATAGAACCATCCAAAAGTCTGATGGCAGCAAGGAAGAAGCTGTTCTTGAGTCTGTTGGTACGTGTTTTCAGATTTTTAAATCTTTTTCCCCATGGAAGAAGGTGGAAGAGAGAATGTCCAGGTTGTGTAAGGTCTTTGATTATGCTGGCTGCTTTACCCAAGGCAGCGGGAAGTGTAGACAGAGTCAATGGATGGGAGGCTGGTTTGCGTGATGGACTGGGCTTTGTTCACGACCCTTTGTAGTTTCTTGTGGTCTTGGGCAGTGCAGGAGCCACATCAAGCTGTGATACATCCAGAAAGGATATATCAGATTACTAATTAATAACAACAAAACAGCCAGAAATGTAGCCTTGCCTCGTAAAGGGTTAACAAGTGATCAGGACTTAGTGTGAGTCAGGAGATGGGCGATAGATTTTCGGATGAACTCCTATTGGGCTGCAAAACAGATGGCCAGACAGGACAGACAGGTCTGGAGGTAACGAACGGGCACAGATGAGAGTTTCAGCTGCAGGTGGGCTGAGCCAGGAACGGAGATGGGCAACAGGACGGGGGTAAAATTCAGTGGGCTCCTAACTGGATGTCAGGTCAGGGCTCAACCCTGCCCTGGCACGGTGGCACAGTGGTTGGCACTACTGCCTCACAGGGATCCGGGTTCAATTCCAGCCCCGGGTCACTGTCTGTGTGGAGTCTGCACATTCTCCCCATGTCTGCATGGGTTTCCTCCGGGCGCTCGGGTTTCCTCCCACAGTCCAAAGATGAGCAGGTTAGGTGGATTGGCTGTGCTAAATTGCCCATTAGTGTCAGGGGGATTAGCAGGGTAAATATGTGATGTTATGGCGATAGGGCCTGGGTGGGACTGTTGTCGGTGTAGACTCGATGGACTGAATGGCCTCCTTCTGCCCTGTAGGGATTCTATGATTCTATTAACCATGACATCCGAGCACTCTCTCACTCTCTCTCTGAGAAGTGATTACAAGAGAAAATTCTGACAAGACTTCCTCCTGCTTTCTGAAACTATCAGCAGCAGCATTAAGGAGCTAAGTCCAAGTGGCGGCTCGCTGCGCTGACCTACGACTTTACTTGGGTTTTAATGAAACCAACATCCCCATTTGACAACAACCTGTTCCTTTATTGTATTGAATGGTGAGCTCCCTCCAGAATATGCTGATTACACTTTAGAACAAATGGCAATAATGCGATACAATCAACGTGGATTCAGATCAATAAATCAATACACGGATACCAACGCTCGTCTCTGTGGTGACTAAATCCCAGTCGTTACACTAATACAAAAGCTGATCTCTGTCTAATCTGGGTTACACTGGGAATTGTTTATCAGTCTGTGTTGCTTGTTTGGCTTTTCTAGAAGTGTCCCTTTCTGTGTTAAGAACATCTCACTCCCTTATCACCAATTCAGTACATAATGTGAGTTAGGGCAGCGAGTAGAACACTAGTGTTATGAATGCAAATGGCAGAAACAGCAGGCTCCCTCCACACCCAAAATCCTGATGAATTATTTAACTTCATTAATAATATAGTTCCTGACAAAATTGTGAATCGATACCTGCAGTGAAAGGGAGCCTCTGCAAAAATATTATCTCTCGCTGCCTAAACTCAGCCTGTGGAAGAGTCGCCTTTAACCCTTCAAAGGCCGGCCACTCCCAGAATACTCTGTCACCGCAAGTTGTCACATACTGGACTGCCCAAGTACTTTTTTAAAAAACTTGTTCTCGGGACATGGGCGTCGCTGGCTGGGCCAGCATTTATTGCCCATCCCTAACTGCCCTCCATTCCAGAGGGCAATTGAGAATCAGCCACATTACTGTGGGTCTGGAGTCACATGTAGCCCAGACCAAGAAAGGAGACCATAGAAAGAATTCTTTCAGTTATATCACAGCTTGGTATGGGCTCCTGCTCTGCCCAAGACCGCAAGAAACTACAAAGTATCGTGGATGAAGCCCAGACCGTCACAGAAACCAGCCTCCCATCCATTGACTCTGTCTACACTTCCTGCTGTCTCTAAAAAGCAGCCAGCATAATTAAGGACCCCACGCACCCCGGACATTCTCTCTTCCACCTTCGTCTGTCGGGAAAAAGATACAAAAGTCTGAGATCAGGTACCAACCGACTCAAGAACAGCTTCTTCCCTGCTGCCATCAGACTTTTGAGTGGACCTACCTGGCATTAAGTTGATCTTTCTCTACACCCTAGCTTTGGCTGTAACACTACATCCTGCACTCTCTCCTTTCCTTCTCTATGAACGGTATGCTTTGTCTGTAAAGCGCGCAAGAAACAATACTTTTCACTGCATGCTAATACATGTGACAATAATAAATCAAATCAAATCCTTTTCCTTCTCCCTTTTGTACTCTATGAACAGTATGCTTTGTCTGTATAGCGTGCAAGAAACAACACTTTTCACTGTATGTTAATACATGTGACAACAATAAATCAAATCAAAAGGATTTCCCCAAATCATAGAGTCGTAGAATTATAGAATGATCGTGCCACAGAAGGAGGCCATTCTGCCCATCGTGTGTGTGATGGCTCTCTGCATGAGCCTTTTCCCTGAGGCCTTAAAACAATGTATCCATCAGGTAATGATCCAAATCAAATTTGAAAGCCATGATTGAATCTGCCTCCACTAACCTCTCAACGCACTGCGTAAAAAATGTCCTCCATGTTGCCTGTGGTTCTTTTGCCAATCAGCTGAAATCATTGGCTCTGGGCTCTTGACTGTTCCCCAATGGGGACGGTTTCTCCCTATTCACTCTATCCAGACCCCACATCATTTTAAACACCTCTGTCAAATCTCCTTTCAGAACAACACCAGCTTTGTCTGTGTCTCCAAGATTTTCATCCCCGGAAACAATCTCATAAATCTTTCAATTACCCACTGCAAATAAATCCTTCCTGTAGTACAGTGCCCAGGTTTGCACTCAATGGATTCTCATCCCCCAGGCAGGTAGGGCAGTCAGGACGATTCCTGGATGGGCCTTCCCGCCTTGGGAGGAAGTGCCCACCAAGGCGGAATCTTTATTCCTGGGGTCCGGGGTGGGTGCAGACTGGCACCAGGCCAGCTGACAGAGGAAAAGGTTTGGAGACAGCCACAGGAGCTGTCGAAGGCCGAGGCGGGCTGTTTGGAAGATCCACCTCAGTGCAGTGGGATTTTTTTCCGGTTAAATTAAAATCATAAAGGCCCTCCATTCCTTGCCCCTCATATCCTCTTCATCCTCCAAGCACACTCCATACTCCATCCATGCCACCTCATGTCCCATCCCCTATGGTCCCTCATAAAATCAATGATACACCTGTCCTTCCATCCAAAATCTATGGCCCCTCATACTCCCTGTGTCATGTTTTGGTACTTTCATGCCCACTGACCCACTGTACACTTTCTAGAACCAATGAACCCCAGTGTTAAATAAAACAATCCTTGGATAAAGGTAACTCACTGATTACTTTCTCCTATGTTGAAAAAAGCTCTGACCCACAAGTTACTGAAAGTGCCAATCGTCCAAGCCCTTTAAAGTATAAAGAAAATCCTTGAAACTACTTAACCTGTGAAAACAAACATTGTGAACTTGACTGCCGAGATCAGAGAGCCTGAGCTGTCAATCAAACAAAGTTTCTTCTGGGCGTAGTGCATTTTATGTTTTAATATCTGACTGGACTCTCAACCAAGCATACATAATGAGGCTTGACTGGGAGCCCAGGCAACCATTAAATTTGTTGAAACAGCTGCTCCCCAGATCAGATCTTTGCTGTCAATTTCACAATGTTTGTTTACATAGGTTAAGTGGTTTCAGGGGTTTATGGTCCGTGATTTTTGATACTTCAAAGTGCCAAGGTGGTTGAATTTTTATTAGATTGTAGTGTGAGTCTTTTTTGTAATTTTTTTTCAAAGATTTTTTTTGAAACACAGAACTAAACACTATAGAGTTCATTGGTTCTTGAAAATGTACAATGGGTCAGTGAGCATGGTAATGCCATGACTTAGCAATGGAGACATCAGGGGTCACAGGGGTGGATGGAAATACCATAGCTTAGTGTAGGGGGCATGAAGGGCCTTTATTCGTTCATGGGACATGGGCATCACTGGCTGGCCAGAATTTGTTGCCCATCCCTTGTTACCAAGGGCAGTTGAGAGACAACCACATTGCTGTGGCGCTGGAATCACATGTAGGCCAGACCGGGTAAGGATGGCAGATTTCCTTCCCTAAAGGACATTAGTGAACCAGATGGGTTTTTCCAACAATCGACAATGGTTTCATGGTCATCAGTAGATTCTTAATTCCAGATTTTTTTTATTGAATTCAAATTCCACCATTTGCCATGGCAGGATTCGAACTCGGGTCCCAAGAACATTGGCTGAGTTTCTGGATTAATAATCCATTGATAATACCACTCGGCCATCGCCTAGGGAGGGCAGCATTTGGCATAGAGGACACGAGGAGGACTTTTAGAACTTACTTTTTAAAAGGTCCCTTTAGACAGACGAGGGTTCACAAATCCTCAGAGGGATCGTGACAACGACTCACTTTTACCCTTCTGCCCTCTTCACTGATTTTCCTCTGTTTAGGACTACTTCCTCTTGCTCTGTACTTTTCGGTTTCACTCTTGATTCTCCTTCTTTATCATGGCACTTCAACTCAAAGCAATCCACCATATAACCAGGGGCAGCTAAATATACCATCAAAAGTAACATAAAAAGGTGCCACCTCCTTCCTCCACTGGTGTCGTGGCCAAGACGATCTCCCGAGATTGGGATTGGGTAATTTTGGTATCTGCGCTTGCGCACCCAGAATTTTTGGGGGAGGGGGCGCAGGGGTCAATTGAACCACATCAGGGCTTTGATTGGATGCAGAGGGAGTGCACAGCCCCCACAGTCATGGTGTGTGATCAGCACACACCTTACTTCACTTGCCGTTGCTTCATGTACACGTCACTTTAGTAATGCCGGTAGGAACAAAAATGATGCAGACGGAAACCAGCAGAATCCCACAGCCATGCTCTTGCACAACGGTCAACAAAATGTCTCATGGGCCACACTCCAATCCCCCCTAATAGGCCACATGTGGGTTGTCCTCCGCTGGTCTAAACTTATTGGAGTTTAGAAGAATGAGAAGTGATCTCATAGAAATCATAGAATCCTACAGTGCAGAAGGAGGCCATTCGGCCCATCGCGTCTGCACCGACAACAATCCCACCTCAGGCCCTATCCCCACACATTTACCCCACTAATCCCTCGAACCTACGCATCCCGGGACACTAAGGGGTAATTTAGCATGACCAATCAATCTAACCCGCACATCTTTGGACGGTGGGACATGTCGAATTCTGAGAGAACTTGACAGGGTAGATGCTGAGAGGATGTTTCCCCATGTGGGGGAACCTTAAAACAGGAGGTCACAATTTAAAAATAGGGGGTCTTCGTTTTGTGGTGGAGATGAGGAGGAATGTTTTCTCTCAGAGGTTGGTGTTTGGAATTATCTTCAACAAAGAGTAGTGGCAACTGTGGATTCCAGAATATGGGAATAAACCACCTTTGGCAGACCCAGGTACGTCACTGTCATCAAGCGATTTCAACGGATGAGGAACCGCAACAGAATTGAGTGTCTCCAGGACAAGTGAAGTGAACAGTGTGCAAAGCCTTTGCCTCCATCCCGTCCTTCAGCAAGGCCTTCACTTGCAGCATTTGCACTTGGTTGTGCAAATCAAGACTTGGCCTAACGTCACATGCGTGACAACAACTAACTAGACAGTAAATGTTTTGTTTTTGGTGAACACTGATTCATCAAATTGATGTTTAATGATTAGCCATCAATCCTTGACCAGGAGTGGATAGTTAGATAACTATTCCTTATGATAGTGAATTGCTTTAGGAGATTTTAATTCCTTTCTTATTTTCCCTTTCTCTTTCTTGATCCAGTCTTTCTTTCCCTCTCTCTCTCTTTCTCTGTTTCTGATTTGATATTGAGTTCACCAATTTCCTTTTCATACTGTTTCTTTCTCAATCGTTAATTCTCATGCTGAATGGTTTAGGCTGTTGGCTGTTGTTCACTGAGGTCCCAGATGTCCTTTTGTCATCACTGTTGTCACCAGTTTGCACCTCTTCATTTGATTTGATTTGATTTATTATTGTCACATGTATTAACATACAGTGAAAAGTATTGTTTCTTGCGCGCTATACAGACAAAGCATATCATTCAAAGAGAAGGAAACGAGAGAGTGCAGAATGTAGTGTTACAGTCATAGCTAAGGTGTAGAGAAAGATCAACTTAATGCAAGGTAAGTCCATTCAAAAGTCTGATGGCAGCAGCTGTTCTTGTGTCGATTGGTACGTGACCTCAGACTTTTGTATCTTTTTCCCGACGGAAGAAGGTGGAAGAGAGAATGTCCGGGGTGCGTGGGGTCCTTAATTATGCTGACTGCTTTGCCGAGGCAGCAGGAAGTGTAGACAGAGTCAATGGGTGGGAGGCTGATTTGCGTGACTTGTAATTTTGTGGGCAAAAGTTTCAAAACCTAGACATGCACAAAGAGCTCTAACTAATGGGACACACCACAAGATAACGCCTCTGCACCAAAACCAGGGCCCCTGCATTTACTAAAGAATGACCATGTGAAATTAACACTTAGGGAGTTAACCATTTTAGTTTGTGCATGGATACAGCACGCAACTCAGCATTGATCATCCTGACATGGACAACAGTGCATTATCCCTACATGGACAACAGTGCATTGTCCCAGGCTCAGTCAGGAGCACTCTGACCTGAGACAGAAGGTTGTGGGTTCAGAGACCCACTGCAGAAATTTGTGCGCAAAATCCAGGCTGTGTTTGTTTGTGCTCGTGTTCATGTCTGTGTATGTATGTGTGAGTCTGAGTGCTTGTGTGCATGTGGGTGTGTGCGCATGTGTGCATTCATGTGTGTGTTTGTGTGATTGTGTGTGTTTGTGTGTGGTTGTGATTATGTTTTTGTTCAAGTGTGTATGAGTTTGTTAGTGTGTGTATGCGTGCGTTTTTTTGTGTGTGAGTGTGAGTTTGTGTGTCCACGTGTTTGTGTGTGTGTGCACGCATGCATTTGTGTATATATGTGATTATAGTTATGTGTGTTTTATATGTCTATTTGTGTGTGTCAACCCTTCATTGAATCATAGAATCATAGAATCTACAGAGCAGAAGGGGGCCATTCGGTCCATCGAGTCTGCACTGACCACAATCCCACCCAGGCCCTGTCTCCATAACCCCATGTATTTACCCTGCTAATCCCCCTGAGACTAAGGGGCAATTTATCATAGCCCACATATCTTTGGACTGTGGGAGGAAACCGTAGCACCCGGAGGAAACCCACGCAGACACGGGAAGAATGTGCAAATTCCGCACAGACAGTCAAGTCATCCGAGACTGGAGTTGAACCTGGGTCCCTGGCACTGTGAGGCAGCAGTGCGCCTTGAATGCATGTGTGTGTGAAACTCAGAGCATTTTCATTATTTTACTCAGCGCGGTTCAGTATAATAAATACTATTCTCCCTTCTTGTTTACCAGTAAACCTGCCTGTTTGTATCTTTCACAATCGCAGCCCTGTAAAAAATTGAAAATTCATTGAGTTGGCAAGCACATCTTTTCTACAAAAAAAACCCAAACACGAAGAGGGAAAAGAGGAAACCTACCCTGCCTCACCTGATCATAACAAAGTGATTCGCTTTCATTTTATCCTTGCAGTGTGAACTGAAGAGTCTTTCAGTTTTATTTTCCGACTGCATCGACTCCAGACTCACTATAGTAACAGTGCTTTCACTCCTCAATACAGAAGCAAACAAGCTGTTCCCACCTGAGAGGAGTGTTATTGACACAGGAATTTCCTTTCTGAGGATATTGCTCATTTATAGACCTTTCTCTTCATTAGTATGGTTCTTTCAACTCACACCTAAATATAGTGTTCCTCCTCACTTGGTGAAAACTGTTGGTGAAACAACATCTTTTCATTTCTGTTCAGGCGTTCTGCCTTCCTTTGCTGAAGTTATTAGCTCACACTAGCAAATGGTTCCATATCACAGACAAATCTGATCCATATTTTAGCTGCAGTGAATATTGGAAGAATATCTGTGATGCTATTGCAGTCAAGACAGCCCTATTTGTACCTCACATACTTGTCTGTGCATCACTCTTCCAGTTTCAGTTTAGTTTAGGTTTATTTATTAGCGTCACAAGTAGGCTTACATTAACACTGCAATGAAGCTACTGTGAAAATCCCCTAGTCGCCACACTCCGGCCCCTGTTCGGGTACACTGAGGGAGAATTTGGCACAGCCAATGCGCCTAACCAGCACATCTTTCGGACTGTGGGAGGAAGCCGGAGCACCCGGAGGAAACCCACGCAGACACGGGGAGAACATGCAGACTCCGCACAGCCAGTGACCCAAGCCGGGACCTTTGGGTGCATGTGCTTCGACCTTTGAAGGAGGCCAGACATGTTGAAAGAGTGGTCAGCAAAGCATATGGGATCTTGGATTTCAGAAATAGAGGCACTGAATACAAAAGCAGATAACGTATGTTATGTCTGGAGTGTGGCGACGAGGGGAATTTCACAGTAACTTCATTGCAGTGTTAAGGTCAGCCTACTTGTGACTAATAAATAAACTTTTAAAAAATGGTCCCTCTCTTCCTGCAAACTATTTAGAATCGCATCACTGAGACCTTATTGCCTCCCTTCTGCCAAAATGCATCACCTCACACTTCTGCTGCCCTTGTTTTTCCAGAGGTTGCAGGTTTGGAAGGTACTGCCCAAGGAGCTTTGACAAGTTACTGCAGTGCATCTTGCACTGAGGTGAAGGCAGACAGAGCTGTCCATCCAAATTTCTCAGCTGACACGATGGAAGTACTGAAGAGTAAAATCACTCTGAATTTTGAGTTTCCAATATCCAAGGGAATCACTGCCAGGACTGACAAAGCTGCAGAGTAGAGAGACTTGCATTCTTCATTCTCACTGATTCGCCTCATAGCTTAACGTCAAAGCTGCACCTGCAACTGCACCAGCGCTGCCCCTTTCTCATTCCCTCGCTGCCCATTCCATGGTGCTATCAGCAGGCAAGGCCACAAGTGGCTTCAAATCTCAGAAATTTTGTCTTCCTCTCCTTTGTCCCTTCCCTTTGAAGTTGTTGTGCTTCAGGCTCCATTGTTTCCAGCTGCACATTACTTCCCCACCAGAGAATGAGGCCTGTTAAACATCACAACATCACACCCTCAAACTATCCTGGAGATAGTCACGGTGGATCATTGAGTGCCACATAATCATTCAGTTCTTCAGTGGTAGGTCTGTGTTTTGATGACCATGGCAAGTTGGGTGTGGGCCTACCCATCTTTGAAAGGGGTTAGACTGTCCAGATGTATTTGTTAGAATCCTTCTAGCCACGTATATAGAATCTGTACAGTGTGGAAGGAGGCCATTTGGCCCATTGAGTCTGCACCGAGTCTCTGGAAGATGATTCTATGAATATCTTACCCGGGACCATCCCGAGCCCTCTCTCCGTAACTCTGTGCATTTACCATGTCTAATCTGCCGAACCCACACATCCTTTAGACACTAAAGGGCAATTTAGCATGGCCAATCCACCTAACCTGCACATCATTGGAGTGTGGGAGGAAACCGGAGCACCCGGAGGAAACCCATGCAGACACAGGGAGAATGTGCAAACTCCACACAGACGGTGATCCAAGCCGGGTATCGAACCCAGGTCCCTGGCGCTGTGAGGCAACAGTGCCAACCACTGTGCCACCTTGGTCACTGATGGTGTAAGGTGCATCCTGATTCTTATAGCCTATTACTACCTAAAATTATCAGTGGGTTATATTCCATATAGAAGTTAAAGCCCTATCATTCTAACATTATCCCACATTGAGAACGATGCCCAGTTATTCTATGTGCTATGAACAGCCTAATGTGATCAGAAGATGCAAAGCCTGCTCCTTTACCTCCTCACTGTCCATGGGCCCAAACATTCCTTTCAGATGAAGCTTGCACCTGCTTCACTTTGATATTCGCTGCTCCCAATGCGCTCTCCTCCACACTGGGGAGACTAAACACAGGCTGGGTGACCATTTTGCGGAACACCATCACTCAGCCCACAAGCAGAACCCCAACCTTCCTGTTTCGTGCCATTTTAACTCAGCCAGCACCTTGCTCTCATGCCAAACATGTCTGCCCTTGTCCTGCTGCAATGCTCCAATGAAGGCCAATGCAAACTGAAGGAACAGCACCTCAGCTTCCGATTGGGCACTGTACAGCCCTCAGGACTCGACACTGAGTCCAACAACTTTCAACTGTGAGCTTTCTCTTCCATCTCAGACCCTTTAAAAAAAATTCCCGTGCATTTATTTACTCAGTGCAAATCCCCCCTCCACACACACACACTCGCACACAGACACACACAGACACACACACACACAGACACTCACACACAGACACACACACGCACAAACACACACACACAGACACACACACACAGACACACACACACACACGCACAAACACACACACACACTCACACACAGACACACACACTCACACAGACAGACACACACACACACACACTCACACACACACACAGACACACACACACACTCACACACGGACACACACACGCTCGCACACACACACTTACAGACGCACACACTCACACACACACAGACACATACAGACACACACACACAGGCACACACATACACACACATATACGCACATACGCACGCACACACATGCACATGATGCTACAGTGGCACAGTGGTTAACACTGCTGCCTCACAACTCCAGGGACCCGGGTTCGATTCCCGGCTTGGGTCACTGTTTGTGCAGAATTTGCACATTCTCCTCGTGTCTGTGTGGGTTTCCTCTGGGTGCTCCAGTTCCCTCCCACACTCCAAATGACATGGATTGGCTGTGCTAAATTCTCCCTCAGTTTACCCGAAAAGGTGCCGGAGTGTGGCGACTAGGGGGACTTTCACAGTAGCTTCATTGCTGTGTTAATGTAAGCCTACTTGTGACTCTAATAAATAAACTTTAAACACACCCACCCTATCTTTTGTTATTAAGGTTTCTAGATCTTTGTTGAATCTCTCACAGCTACAGTTTAATATTTAACACAATCCACCCTCTCTTTAGCCCTGGTCAAACAGACTCAAAATGTTAGCTCTGTTTTCTCTCCTTACAGATGCTGCCAGACCTGCTGTGTCTTTTCAGCATTTTCTGTTCCAGTGTGATTGAAATTTGAAGTATTGTGAAATTCTGATGTTGTACAATTCAACATTTCCCTTCTCCTGTCCTGTCACCATGCAGCAGCCTTGTCACAAACTCAGGCACCTGCTGTATTTTCGATGATGGAAACAGTCAAAGAATATTTTGACTAAATAATTCTCTTAACATCGGCATGTGTTCAAACATTTAAAAATAAATTTCTCCCACACTCCCCTCCCCACCGCAAAAAGACATCGAGACCCATTTCTATTTAAATACATTGCTTTTCATTTTGAATCTTTCATTTGATATGAAAGTAAAAGTAAAGTTTATTTATTAGTGTCACAAGTAAGGCTTACATTAACACTGCAATGAAGTCACTGTGAAATTCCCCGAGTCACCACAATTCGGCGCCTGTTCGGGTACACTGAGGGAGAATTTAGCATGGCCAATTCACCGAACCTGTATGCCTTTCGGACTGTGGGAGGAAACCGGAGCACCCGGAGGAAACCCACGCAGACACGGGGAGAACGTGCAGACTCCACACAGACAGTGACCCAAGCCGGGAATTGAACCCGGGCCCCTGGCGCTGTGAGGCAGCAGTGCTAACCACTGGGCCACCGTAAAAGATGCCCCTGAATGATCTACAGGAAATACGAGCATGTTTGCTCAGTTTTCTTTACAGTACAGCTCACTGCTCATTAGGGAGATTATGAAAAAAATGTGCAGATAAATGTCTTTGCTGTTGGATACACTGATGGTTCCTGGAATTGCAACAAGCTCAAAGGGTGAGGATTATTGAAACAAAAACTCACAAAGTGCTGTGATTCATGAAGTGTTCTATTTTAGCGATGGGATTTATAGATGATGAGGAGTACTGAAGGAAAAGCAAAAGTAATTTCTTCATGAGCAAGCATTGGCTCCCAGCTCCCATTGCACTGAGTAATAACCCTCATTCCAGCCAACCCTGGTAATCACTCCAGAGCATTGCAGGAAATCGTATCAAAGCAAAGTAAATGCCAACCCTTGACAGATTCAGAAAAACATAAACTGTGTGCTGGTTATCGACCAGATGTCCTGATAAGTCAGCCGTCATAAAGCCGCAAAGGAATGATGCTGTTGGCCGGTGAAGCTTCCTCCTTCTAAAATAAGTGGGGAACTTTCTGGTAAAATAACAGCGAGCTGACAAAACATGTCATTATTCGGGCATAAATTGGCCAGCAGTTGATGAGGGTGAACAGGTGGCGCCGTGCGTCAGAAACCTCAGCAACTTTGGTGGTTGATTGGCATCATTTTGCCATTTACGTTGCACGAGTGGAATCCCGCTCGATCGCCATGTTTCTTAAGGGCTTGATTTATCTGCGCATTATCCTCCCATTAAAACCCATCACCAAAGGTTAGGCGCAGTACCTGACAGTGTAAGCATCCTTTCGGTATTGTGATAATTGTTAATGTAGTTCCAATCAGTGTCTCTGGTCCAGAAAAGGAGTAATTTAATCTGCCGATTAGACAGCGTAGAAGTTTAACAACACCAGGTTAAAGTCCAACAGGTTTATTTGGTAGCAAAAGCCACACAAGCTTTCGGAGCTGCAAACCCCTTCTTCAGGTGAGTGGGAATTCTGTTCACAAACAGAGCATATAATGTGATGTGATGTGATGCTCTGTTTGTGAACAGAATTACCACTCACCTGAAGAAGGGGCTTGCAGCTCTGAAAGCTTGTGTGGCTTTTGCTACCAAATAAACCTGTTGGACTTTAACCTGGTGTTGTTAAACTTCTTACTGTGTTTACCCCAGTCCAACGCCGGCATCTCCACATCATGATTAGACAGCCCACAGGATCCAACGCTGAGTCCAACAATTTTAGACTGTGACCTTTCTCCTCCATCTTGAAAAATTGAAAACTTTGGGACAACCTTTGAACGACCCGAAAGTTGGAAAGAACCCATTGGGGGGTGCTTGGGGAATCCCTGGATTTCAGTGTATACCCTGGCTAAAAAAACACAGGGGTGTTAGTACCAGTCCGAAATGCTGGGTTACACTGAGTAAACACTGCATGTGTGCGTGGGACATCCACGGAAGTCCTGGCGCACTCGAAGAGCGTCAATTTTAAACCTCCGATCGAGGTTTGGGGAACATTGCCGGTTCTGAAGCACTAACCTGTGATTCTGGCGAAACCTCTGCTGCTTGCGCTGGTGTCAGGTGAGTCTTTCCCCTTATTTATTTGCACTTTTATTTTTTGGTCTAGCTGCAGCTCGTAGAGGCAGCAGACATTCTTTGGGTGGGTTATCTTTTTGTACATATTTTAAAAAGTTGTTTAACGTATAAATAAAGCACAGTGAAATGAAAGAAATTATATTTAAGTTGTCTTTTACAACTTTGTCATGACAACTATTTGCATTAAAAATGTCCATTCACAGATAACGAAGTGATGTCAGTGCCTGGAATGAACTTCAGCTTTTGGATTTTACAATTTATTTGAAGCATTTTTTAACCCTATTTTAAGAGTCTCCCTGATGCAACATTGATCCGTGTGGAACTTGGCTAGTTCGAATGCTTTTGGAAAGTGTATCCATTAAGATGACATGTGTAAGCTGATGTGAACTCGGCATTACAGAATCCAGCGTAGCTCGGAAATCTGGAGTCACCGCGGGAACATTGCGCTTTTCACTTGATTCTTAACTGAAGTTCTTTGTGAGACTTTGATGTGGGCACTGGAAGAGGCACACGACACATAAAATCCCAACTCTTCCCTCTCCCCTTTTCCTCCTTTCCCCCTCCCCTCTTACCCCCTCCCCTCTTACCCCCTCCCCCTCCCCTCTTACCCCCTCCCCCCTCCCCCTTACCCCCTCCCCCTCCCCTCTTACCCCCTCCCCCCTCCCCTCTTACCCCCTCCCCCTCCCCTCTTACCCCCTCCCCTCTTACCCCCTCCCCCCTCCCCTCTTACCCCCTCCCCCTCCCCCCTCCCCTCTTACCCCCTCCCCCCTCCCCTCTTACCCCCTCCCCTCTTACCCCCTCCCCCCTCCCCTCTTACCCCCTCCCCCCTCCCCTCTTACCCCCTCCCCTCTTACCCCCTCCCCCTCCCCCTTCCCCCTCCCCTCCTTGCCCCTCCCCTTCTTTCCCCCTCCCCTTCTTTCCCCCTCCCCTCCTCCTTCCCCCTCCCCTCCTTCCCCCCTCCCCTTGTTGTAAGATGAGGCAATTAAACATGTCAGTGCGGCAGCTGGAATGAGATGTTTAGTTCAATGTGAATATGGTGTCAAAGTTTTGTATTCATAACATTATTTTTGTTAATAAATACTTTCCATTAAACTACAAAATTTTACAAAGGCTCTATTGAATCAAAACAAACATTTAAATACGAAATTATATAGATGATTTATTGAAACATACAGAACAGTTCATTATGAGAATTATAAATAAAGTAAGTAAGGCAGCAGAATACTAATGATCAACACATCTAGATTTTCTACAGCCCAAAATGGAATTCCCCTTTGATCGATCTTATGCAGGTATCCAAATCATGGTTCAAGAAGTTCTGACCATATTCTAAATTAAAACACCCAAACACTTATAAGCATGCTACAGATATTTAAAAATTACATAATAATACAACGCAGATTTAGGGCGGCACAGTGGTTAGCACTGCTGCCCCACAGCGCCAGGAACCTGGGTTCGATTCCCGGCTTGGGTCACTGTCTGTGTGGAGTCTGCACGTTCTCCCCGTGTCTGCATGGCTTTCCTCCGGGTGCTCCGGTTTCCTCCCACAGTCCAAAGATGTGCAGGTTAGGTGGATTGGCCATGCTAAATTGTCCCTTAGCATCAGGGAGATTAGCAGGGTAAGTATGTGGGGTTACGTGGATAGGGCCTGGGTGGGTTTGCTGTTGGCGCAGACTCGATGGACTGAATGGCCTCCTTCTGCCTTGTAGGGGTTCTATGGGCGGGATTTGCCCTGAATTTGGAAAATCCTGCCCGAGGTTAATGGACCTTTCCACAGTCACCCCTCGCCCGCTATGATTCCCACAGCGGGTAAAATGGGAAAATTCACCCCTATGATTCTAAATAAAACTTGCACAGATTTCAAACAAATAAAACATTTGTTTATTTGTACACAGGAATCGTAGCAGGCGGGACAGGACCATACAAATGTCCATTGACCTTGTTGGGATTTTCTGATCTTGGAGCAAGCGTGACTGGAAAATCCTGTCCAATGTATGTGGCTAACCAACCCTTTCCATTAAAACTCCCGCTCTACCGACACTATAGGTAATAAATCCCACCAACGCCTCTACTTTCTCAGAAGACTAAGGAAATTTGGCTACGACTCTCATCAACTTTTACAGATGCACCATAGAAAGCATTCTTCCTGGTTGTATCACAGCTTGGTCTGGACTCCTGCTCTGCCCAAGACCACAACGAACTACAAAACGCCGTGATGTAGCCCAATCCATCACGCAAACCAGCCTCCCATCCATTCACTCTGTCTACACTCCCCGCTGCCTCGGCAAAGCAGCCAGCATAATCAACGACCCCACGCATTGCAGACATTCTCTCTTCCACCTTCTTCCTTCGGGAAAAAGATACAAAAGTCTGAGGTCACGTACCAACCGACTCAACAGCTTCTTCCCTGCTGCCGTCAGACTTTTGAATGGACTTACCTTGCATTAAGTTGATCTTTCTCTACACCCTAGCTATGACTGTAACACTACATTCTGCACTCTCTCCTTTCCTTCTCTATGAACGGTATGCTTTGTCTGTGTAGCGCGCAAGAAACAATACTTTTCACTATGTTAATACATGTGACAATAATAAATCAAATCAAATCTCGGAATTTTATTAAGAAAGCCTTCAATTCGCAATATGAGCACTGTGAATGTGTAAACTGCATTACCCATTTTTACACAGAGAGGCATTGCTTTAGAATTGAGGGCAACAGCTAGATGCCTTTCAGTTAATGCTAACCATACAGACTGCTCCGCCCAGTCTCCCTTTTCAGTGAACGTGTTAAACGAGTTGTGAATGTTACAGCCAAGTGCTGGATCTTGCACCGTCCTCAAATCAAGCAAGTAATTTCTTTAAGAACTCATCCATTTTGTCACAGCTGCCCAGTGCTCATACCGCTCTGCAACATGACTGGGAAATTTATGCTTTGAGGGAGAGGGAGACATGTTGTTCTTCTACTCCTCTGTACTGTCATTAATTAAAGTGACAGACTGAAGCAAGCTCCAAACACTTTGCAATGATTAAAATGCAAGTGTGAATGGACCGTGAACCCACTCCAACTCTTAGTCAAACACAAAAACCTCATCGCAATAAATATTTTAAATGGCAATGGCTGCTTCATTTGTACTCACATTGAGTTTATTTATTGCGAAGAGCTATCATTTTCAGCAGCAATTCTGGGGACATCAATATCTACAGGTGCCTATCTCAATCTCAATCCCAGCCATTTTCAATGGAACAGAAGACTGGGTAGTCATAAGAAACAGAGGCTATTTTAAACAGATGGATTTTTAATCCGAGTGATCCAATAGCTAACTGCAGTACCACTCATCGCTGATTAAGGGCACAACAATACATCTAAAGCCCATTTTTGCAATTTAAATTGATAAATTGCAATCATTGCTTCAATTTGTTTTATTTATTTCCTTGTCTTTTGGGATGTGACATCATCTGCCGGGTGATATCATTCTGCAGGTGACTGTAAAGATACTCAGGAATCAAAATATTTAGGGGTGGCACGGTGGCACAGTGGTTAGCACTGCTGCCTCACAGCGCCTGAGACCCGGGTTCAATTCCGGCCTCGGGTCACTGTCTGTGTTGAATTTGCATGTTCTCCCCGAGTGTGCATGGGTTTCCTCCGGGTGCTCCGGTTTCCTTCCTCAGTCCAAAGATGTGTGGATTAGGTGGATTGGCCGTGCTAAATTGACCCTAGCATCAGAGGATTAGCAGGGGTAAATATGTGGGGTTCTGGGAATAGGGCCTGGGTGAGATTGTGGTCGGTGCAGACTTGATGGGCCAAGTGGCCTCCTTCTGCACTGTAGGGATTCTAGGTTTCTATGAATGGACTAAATGTGAGCACAACAAGCCAATGAATGAAGAATTGGCCTGTTGGTATTATTGCTAGACTATTAATCCAGAAACTCAGCTAATGTTTTGGGGACCTGGGTAGATGGTGGAATTTGAATTCAATGGAAAAAGAAATCTAGAATTAAGAATCTACTGATGACCATGAAACCATTGTCGATTGTCAGGAAAGCCCATCTGGGTCACTAATGTCCTTTAGGGAAGGAAATCTGCTGTCCTTACCCAGTCTGGCCTACATGTGACTCCAGAGCCACAGCAATGTGGTTGACTCTCAACTGCCCTTGGAAATGGCCCAACAAGCCACGCAGTTCAAAGGCAACTAGGGATGGGCAATAAATGCTGGCCCAGCTAACGATGCCCATGTCCCACAAATACATTTTTAAAAACTTGATTTTTGAACTATTATCTCATGTTCAGTGCATGTTCAGTTTAAGGCCTGACTATTTGGGGTTGTCTAGCCTTTTAGTATTTGAGAACGAATTGTTTAAACTATGTTTTTTGTGGGAGAACATAATTTCCTCTGCATGAGGACCCTCAGCTGTCTTGTCTCTGCCTCACATCTATTGCTGCATCCCCAACCCCCCATTCCTTATCACTGGTTAACTTTCAAACATTCTTTGGCAAGTTTTCTGACTCGTAAAACTTATCATGACTGCTGGGAAAAGACCTTGCTGTTGCTGTACTGTTTTGCTGCCTTCATCGCTGTCGTAGGCAGTCTGGTGGGCTGCCTTTGGGGTTGGGGGCTGAGGGTAAAGATACAAAAGTCTGAGGTCATGTACCAACCAACTCAGGAACAGCTTCTTCCCTGCTGCTGTCAGACTTTTGAATGGACCTACCTTACATTAAGTTGATCTTTCTCTACACCCTAGCTGTGACTGTAACACCACATTCTGCACTCTCTCCTTTCCTTCTCTATGAACGGTATGCTTTGTCTGTATGGCGCGCAAGAAACAATACTTTCACTGTATGTTAATACATGTGACAATAATAAATCAAATCAAATCACCCAGGTCCTCTCCCCCGCCCTATCCTCATAACCCCATGCATTTAACATGGCTAATCCACCTAACCACACACCTTGGGACACTAAGTGGCAATTTAACATGGCCAACGCATCTAACCGCACATCTTTGGACTGTGAGAGGAAACCGGAGCACCTGGAGGAAACTCATACAGACACGGGGAGAACGTGCAAACCCACACCAACAGTGACCCAAGCCGGGAATCAAACCCGGGTCCCTGGCGCTGTGAGGCAGCAGTGCTACCCACGGTGTCACCGTGCCACCTCATCTCCTCTTCACTGATGAGCAACATGTGAGCAACCAAGGGGGTTGTCATTGGGCCATGAAACCCATTGTAGCCATAACACATACGAAGGCCTGGAATCCAGTGCCTGTGACTGTCGAGGTTGCTCTGCTCCTTCCTGGCATCATCTGACACTTCACTAAACTATCAGACAAATCACCAAATTCCCTCAATGCCGAGAAGTGCGGTAACATTACTTTCCCCAGGTAAAGCTCAAAGCAGGATCAGAGAGGAGTAGGATTCATCCGTATTACTGACTTTCTTTCTATTGTGACATTTCTGTCACACTTTTGTGTCAACTTTTTCCATTAAAAGCTCTCACTTGAGTCTTTCATATTTGGCCTGTCATCCATTGAGCATCACACTCGATGTGTTGGGTAGGCTTTGTACTTGGACTTGATTGACTCGTTTGGTGTTCTTGTTGAAGGGTGAAGGACACGCACAAGATGTTTTTTACAAAACTTGTCAGTGGATGTCACATGATGTTGCTCGTATTAAGAACATACAGAGTTTCATAACGGATGAAAGAAAGTCAAAAAGAACTTGCATCAACACGGAGGCTGTAACTTTCCCCTTCCACCCGCCGTAGCGGGCGGGACACGAACCAGGCAAAGGTCCACTGACCTCGGGCGGAACTTTCCGGTCTTGGGGACGAACGCAGCCGGAAAATCCCGCCCGGAGTCTTTAACAGGACTCGGAAAGCACTTTATAACCAATAAACCATATCTCACTTCTGATCCATTATTCTGCTACCAAGGTGCTTTTTTGTCCTTTTGAGTCCACAACATCCAATTATTGTCAAATGTAGACAACCCCAGAGCATAATTGTTGTTTAATGAGAATACTTAGCAAGTTGGAAAATATTTGCAAATTGAAATTTCTCTGCTATTCATCATTAAATAATGAAACAAATGGTCTCTTGGGAAGTAGAGGTGACTGTGGCATAAGAGTTTATTTGGTGTACAGGCGAAAGAACGAGGAGATTCAAAAACAGCAGCATTACAGCATTATTACTGGTGGGAGGGTGTAATTACAGTAACTCAGATAAATGTGCATATTAAAATACATAATGGAAAAATTAGGTTGACAGATACTGGTGATATGCCTTTAAGGGCTAACAGCATTCCATCATGAGAAGGGAAATGTGTCATGTGATCCAGTCTCAGTTTCTCTTTGGCCTGTGAGCAGAACACACATGCACAGCTCTGTGTTGTCCTGGGGACTGACTACTCACAGGTCCCAGAGGAGAATATCACGACCAGGGAGCTGCCTTGGAAGTATCAAGAGGGATATAGCAGAGTCCCACTGTTTGCAAGGGTTACATTCCTGCAAATTCTCACAAAGGGCAAAACCACAAACGGCAAACATATTTGATGTTGGGAGCGAATTAGATAGGTTCCAGTCATTGCAAAATGTGACCATTTGAAAGGAACTAAGGCAACAAAATTCAATGATGTGGAGATGCCGACGTTGGACTGGGGTAAGCACAGTAAGAAGTCTCACAACACCAGGTTAAAGTCCAATAGGTTTATTTGGTAGCACAAGCCACTTGCTTTCGGAGCGCTGCCCCTTCATCAGGTGAGTGGGAGGTCTGTTCACAAACAGGGCATATAAAGACACAAACTCAATTTACAAAATAATGGTTGGAATGCAAGTCTTTACAGGTAATCAAGTCTTGAAAGCACAGACAATGTGAGTGGAGAGAGGGTTAAGCACAGGTTAAAGAGATGTGTATTGTCTCCAGCCAGGACAGTTAGTGAGATTTTGCAAGCCCAGGCAAGTCATTGGGGTTACAGATAGTGCGACATGAGCCCAAGATCCCGGTTGAAGCCGTCCTCGTGTGCGGAACTTGGCTATCAGCCTCTGCTCAGCGACTCTGCGCTGTCGTGTGTCGTGAAGGCCGCCTTGGAGAACGCTTACCTGAAGATCAGAGGCCGAATGCCCGTGACCACTGAAGTGTTCCCCAACTGGAAGAGAGCACTCTTGCCTGGTGATTGTCGAGCGGTGTTCATTCATCCAATGTCGTAGCGTCTGCATGGTCTCCCCAATGTACCATGCCTCGGGACATCCTTCCCTGTAGCGTATCAGGTAGACAATGTTGGCCGAGTTGCAAGTATATGTACCGTGTGCCTGGTGGATGGTGTTCTCACGTGAGATGATGGCATCCGTGTCGATGATCCGGCACGTCTTGCAGAGGTTGCTGTGGCAGGGTTGTGTGGTGTCGTGGTCACTGTTCTCCTGAAGGCTGGGTAGTTTGCTGCGGACAATGGTCTGTTTGAGGTTGTGCGGTTGTTTGAAGGTAAAAAGTGGGGATGTGGGGATGGCCTTGGCGAGATGTTCGTTTTCATCAATGACATGTTGAAGGCTCCGGAGAAGATGTTGTAGCTTCTCCGCTCCGGAGAAGTACTGGACGACGAAGGGTACTCTGTCCGCCGTGTCCCATGTTTGTCTTCTGAGGAGGTCGGTGCGGTTTTTCTCTGTGGTGCATCAGAACTTTGATCGATGAGTCGATCGCCATATCCTGTTCTTATGAGGGCATCTTTCAGCGTCTGGAGGTGTCTGTTGCGATCCTCCTTATCTGAGCAGATCCTGTGTATACGGAGGGCTTGTCCGTAGGGGATGGCTTCTTTAACGTGTTTAGGGTGGAAGCTGGAGAAGTGGAGCATCGTGAGGTTATCCGTGGGCTTGCGGTACAGTGAGGTGCTGAGGTGACCGTCCTTGATGGAGATGCATGTGTCCAAGAATGCAACCGATTCCAGATAGTAGTCCATGGTGAGTCTGATGGTGGGATGGAACTTGTTGATGTCATCATATAGTTGTTTCAGTGATTGTTCACCATGAGTCCAAAGGAAGAAAATGTCATCGATGTATCTAGTGTATAGCATCGGTTGAAGGTCCTGTGCGGTGAAGAGGTCTTGTTCGAACCTGTGCATGAAGATGTTGGCATATTGAGGTGCGAATTTGGTCCCCATGGCTGTTCCGTGTGTCTGGATGAAGAACTGGTTGTTGCAGGTGAAGACATTGTGGTCCAGGATGAAGCGGATGAGATGTAGAATTGCATCTGGAGATTGGCAGTTGTCGGCATTGAGTACTGAAGCAGTTGCAGCAATGCCATCGTCATGGGGGATGCAGGTGTAGAGTGTCAAGACCTCCATTGTAACGAGGAGTGCTCCTGGTTCAACTGCTCCATGTGTGCTGAGTTTCTGTAGGAAGTCCGTAGTATCACGACAAAGCTGGGGTTCTTTGTACAGTGGGTTTCAGGGTGCCCTCGACATAGCCGGAGAGGTTCTCGCACAGGGTCCCATTGCACGATACGATAGGACAGCTGGGTGTGTTTGCCTTGTGTATCTTCGGGAGGCAATAGAGATCTCCAACACGGGGAGTACGTGGGATGAGAGCACGGAGGGTGCAGCAAAGGATGTCCCGAAGCATGGTACATCGGGGAGACCATGCAGACGCTACGACAACGGATGAATGAACACTGCTCTGACAATCACCAGGCAAGAGTGTTCTCTTCCTGTTGGGGAATACTTCAGCGGTCACAGGCATTCGGCCTCTGATTTTCGGGTAAGCGTTCTTCACAACACGCGACAGCGCAGAGACTGATAGCCAAGTTCCACACTCATGAGGAAGGCCTCAACCGGGATCTTGGGTTCATGTCACACTATCTGTAACCCCCACGACTTGCCTGGGCCTGCAAAATCTCACTAACTGTCCTGGCTGGAGACAATACACATCTCTTTAACCTGTGCTTAAGCCTCTCTCCTCTCGCATTATCTGTACCTTTAAGACTTGATGACCTGTAAAGACTCGCATTCCAACCATTATTCTGTAAATTGAGTTTGTGTCTTTATATGCCCTGTTTCTGAACAGAACTCCCACTCACCTGATGAAGGGGCAGCGCTCCGAAAGCTAGTGGCTTGTGCTACCAAATAAACCTGTTGGACTTTAACCTGATGTTGTGAGACTTCTTACTGAACAAAATTCAAGACAATGTTTGCTGCAGAAACAGTTTGACAGTGTGAGAAAGCAATGCACAATGTGTCACATAGAGACAATAAAAACTGTGGCCAGAATTTTTCCGCCCCGAAGTGGCGGGTTCCCCTGTAGCAGCTGCGGCGAGACATTCAGATGCCCGTTGACTTTGGCAGGACCGGAAGATCTGACTGGCTGGAGGGGCTGGAAAGTTCCAGCCGATGATTATGCGTAGAGTAAGTTTCAGACAATGTTGCTGGAGGAATTGTTTAATAATGCAATAAGACAAGAATAATGAAAAGTTTGTCATTCAGAGGCAATACAAGTGTACAGCAGAGTAAAATTTGTCACACTTACATTTCAAATTACAATACAGTGTTGTACATTACTTCAGAGTGGAGGTAGAGGGAATAGGTGATGTGGACATTGGCATGGATGAAAAGAACAATGATATTCTTGGCCTTTGCTTTTCAATTTTGTAAAGTTCTCGGTGAGAAGCAATAGCAGTGTCATAGAATCCCTACAGTGCAGAAGGAATCCATTTGGCCCATCGAATCTGCACTGACATAAGACTATAAGATATAGGAGCAGAATTAGGCCACTCGGCCCATCGAGTCTGCTCTGCCATTCAATCATAACTAATATTTTTCTCATCCCCATTCTCCTGCCTTTTCCCCATAATCCCTGATCCCCTTATTAATCAAGAACCTATTTATCTCTGTCTTAAAGACACTCAATGACCTGGCCTCCACAGCCTTCTGCTGCCGAGTCACCACTCTCTGGCTGAGGAAATTCCTCCTCGTCTCCATTTTAAAGGATTGTCCTTTGAGCCTGAGGTTGTGCCCTCTGGTTCTAATTTAATCCCACCTAGGCCCTATCCTCATAACTCCAAACATTTACCCAGATAATCCCTCTAACCTACACATCCCAGGACACTAAGGGGCAATTTAGCATGGCCAATGCACCTAACCCGCACATCTTTGGATTATGGGAGGAAATCGGAGCATCCAGAGGAAACCGGATGAGACACGGGGAGAACGTGCAAACTCCACACAGACAGTGACCCAAGCCAGGAATTGAACCCAGATCCCTGGCACTGTGAGGCAGCAGTGCTAACCACTGTGCCACCTCAGAGTCCAGAGTCGACGTTGAGGACTCCCAGGGCAACATTCTCTTGGCTATATACCACTGTGTCGCCACCTCTGCTGGGTCTGTCCTGTTGATGAGACAGGTGATCCCAGGAATGGTGATGGTGGTGTCTGAGACATTATCTGTGAGGTATGATTCCGTGAGCATGACGATGTCAGTCTGTCGCTTGTGGGGGGGCCCTCCAGCTCTCCCAATTCCGGCACAAACCTTTGTTAGTAAGGAGGACATCATAGGTTCGAAAGGGTTGAGTTTGCCGTTGTCATTTCTGATGTCAAGGTTGATGCTGAGTGGCCAGTCTGGTCTCATTTCTTTTTAGATATTTTAGTAGCTTGATACAACAGAGGGGCTTGCTAGGCCATTTAATTGCTGTGGATCTGAAGTCACATGTAGGCCAGACCAAGTAAGGATGGCAGATTTCCTTCCCTAAAAAGACATTAGTGAACTAGATGGGTTTCATGGTCATTAGATTTTTAATTCCAGATTTATTGAATTCAAACTCCACCATCTGTTGCGGTGGGATACAAACCTTGGGTTTCCCAGAGGATCTGAGTCTCTGGGATTAGGAGTCCAATGACAATACCATGATAATACCACTATACTACCATTTCTTCAACCTCCATTTCCTCTAAGTGTGGGTCTCTCTTACTTACACAAGCTAACCTGGCAGTACTATCAGATGTGGAGATGCTGGCGTTGGACTGGGGTAAGCTCAGTAAGAAGTCTTACAACACCAGGTTGAAGTCCAACAGGTTTATTTAGTAGCACAAGCTTTCAGAGTGTCGCTCCTTCTTCAGGTGAGTGAAGAGTTGAACTCTTCACTCACCTGAAGAAGAAGTGACACTCCAAAAGCTTGTGCTACTAAATAAACCTGTTGGACTTCAACCTGGTGTTGTGAGACTTCTTACAGTGCAATCAGAAACATCAATGCTTATCTTTTCTTCAGACTGCCTAATTTACCTGATTGTGGATTCATTGATCGAGTATACCCCAAGCCCACATGGTAGCACTTTTCAGTCTAGGATTTGGACTTTCCTGGGACATTTTCTGCTTGGCTCTGCCTCACTGATTTTTAGTAAGGTGCTGTAATGTGGCTTTGCTGCAAAATACCAGTTGAGAGTTACTGTATGCTGTACATCACAGCTGACTGCGATCAGTTAGAAAAGGCACATGAACAGTGCACACTTTCTACGGGGAGGAAATAAACCATAGAACCCTTGATTTTTATGGCTACTAAATGCTGCCTTTCTCTTCATTTTGGGACAAATATATGTTCAAGTAAAAATCTTTAATGCTTAAATCATGGATAGGTGAATACCAGGGGCTGTGATGGGTGATCATGTGTACAAGACCTTACGCACAGGTAAAAGAATTAGTGAAAGAAGAAGTCACAAGCTCCAGGATGGCACGATGGCGCTGCCTCACAGTGCCAGGGACCTGGGTTCAATTCCAGCCTCAGGTCACTGTCAAAGTAACTTAAAAAAAAATAAAGTTTATTCATTAGTCACAAATCAGGCTTACATTAACACTGCAATGAAGTTACTGTGAAATTCCCCCAGTCGCCATATTCTACTGTCTGTTCAGGTCAATGTACCCTAACCAGCACGTCTTTCAGAATGTGGGAGGAAACCGGAGCACCCGGAGGAAACCCACGCAGACACAGGGAGAACGTGCAGACTCCGCACAGACAGTGACCCAAGCCGGGAATCAAACCCGGGTCCCTGGCGCTGTGAGGCAGCAATGCTAACAATTGTGTTATCGTGCTGTCGGTGTGGAGTTTTCACATTCTCCCCGTGTCTGCGTGGTTTTCCTCCGGGTGCTCCGGTTTCCTCTCACAGTCTGAAAGATGTGCAGGTTAGGTTGATTGGCCATGTTAAAATTGAGCCGAGTGTCAGGGGGATTAGCAGGGCAAGTATGTGGGGTTACGGGAATAGGGCCTGGGTGGGATTGTGGTCGGTGCAGACTCGATGGGCCGAATGGCCTCCTTCTGCACTGTTGGGATTCTATTGCACATCTGTGTAGTTTGGATTGACTAAAATGCGTCGCATCAGGATCAGCTGTGGCCCTGACTTCACGTTTTTTTCTAATTTGATGGGTTTGAAAGCAGAAACACGATCGGAAGCTCAGCATGTTCCATCCTGATAGATCTGCTTCCTGATCAATAACATCAGCCTTGGTCGTGGCAATAGCAAAGCATGCAGCGGGGATATATTGACAGTGATTGGCATGGCTTTATTGGCCCACAATCCCCATATATTTTCTGTGTCGTTTTCAATGCCAGTGCTGTTTGTGTGCTGATATCTCTCAACCATTTGTTACTTTGGACCCAGGTACCTTGAAGCGCTTGATGTGTTCAATTTATTCTCCACTGTCAGGTAGGTAACTCGATAAGATTACAAATGTTTGCCTCTAATTGTCATTCCTTTGGGTTCGACCCATCAGCATTGACTTGGTTTTTTTTCCCCTCCGCCACTTCAGTCTAAAATCCCTCCTGTCTGAAACGTAACTTTCACCCGAACAACAAGACCCTCGAACTCTGCCTCTGTCGCCAGATCAATATTGTCAGCAAATTTCCAGCTGTTTTCACCCCCCGCCGCCCCCCCCCCCCCCCCCCCCCCCCATCCCCCCACACCTCGCCGCGCAAAGATATTCGTATTTGCATTCGGGGCTTCAATCACTACACGCCAAAGATAGGTTCGGAGCAAAGCTGATAATAATGGGCATCCCTGCTGAACATAAACTGTGAAATAAGAGTCTATTAAAGTGTTACTTTGCCATGAAAGATCCCACCGTACTGTCCAAACGAGCAGTGAATGCTCCCAATATCCAGCCAATGTTTCTCCTTCCAACAAACACTCTTTAAAAAGTATTTATAGAACATAGAAAGTCACAGCACAAACAGGCCCTTCGGCCCACAAGTTGCGCCGATCACATCCCCACCTCTAGGCCTATCTATAGCCCTCAATCCCATTAAATCCCATGTACTCATCCAGAAGTCTCTTAAAAGACCCCAGCGAGTTTGCCTCCACCACCACCGACGTCAGCCGATTCCACTCACCCACCACCCTCTGAGTGAAAAACTTACCCCTGACATCCCCCCTGTACCTACCCCCCAGCACCTTAAACCTGTGTCCTCTCGTAGCAACCATTTCAGCCCTTGGAAATAGCCTCTGAGAGTCCACCCTATCCAGACCCCTCAACATCTTGTAAACCTCTATCAGGTCACCTCTCATCCTTCGTCTCTCCAGGGAGAAGAGACCAAGCTCCCTCAACCTATCCTCATAAGGCATGCCCCCCAATCCAGGCAACATCCTTGTAAATCTCCTCTGCACCCTTTCAATGGCTTCAACATCTTTCCTGTAATGAGGTGACCAGAACTGCGCGCAGTACTCCAAGTGGGGTCTAACCAGGGTCCTATAAAGCTGCAGCATTATCTCCCGACTCCTAAACTCAATCCCTCGATTAATGAAGGCTAGTACGCCATACGCCTTCTTGACCGCATCCTCCACCTGCGAGGCCGATTTAAGAGTCCTATGGACCCGGACCCCAAGGTCCTTCTGATCCTCTACACTGCTAAGAATGGTACCCTTCATTTTATACTGCTGCTCCATCCCATTGGATCTGCCAAAATGGATCACTACACACTTATCCGGGTTGAAGTCCATCTGCCACTTCTCCGCCCAGTCTTGCATTCTATCTATGTCTCGCTGCAACTTCTGACATCCCTCCAAACTATCCACAACACCACCTACCTTGGTGTCGTCAGCAAACTTACCAACCCATCCCTCCACTTCCTCATCCAGGTCATTTATGAAAATGACAAACAGCAAGGGTCCCAGAACAGATCCCTGGGGCACTCCACTGGTCACTGACCTCCATGCAGAGAAAGACCCCTCCACAGCCACTCTCTGCCTTCTGCAGGCAAGCCAGTTCTGGATCCACAAGGCAACAGCCCCTTGGATCCCATGCCCTCTCACTTTCTCAAGAAGCCTTGCATGGGGGACCTTATCGAACGCTTTGCTGAAGTCCATATAGACCACATCCACCGCTCTTCCTTCGTCAATGTGCTTGGTCACATTTTCAAAGAACTCAACCAGGCTCGTAAGGCACGACCTGCCCCTGACAAAGCCGTGCTGACTACTTTTGATCATACTAAACTTCTCTAGATGATCATAAATCCTGTCTCTCAGGATCCTCTCCATCAACTTACCAACCACTGAGGTTAGACTCACCGGTCGGTAATTTCCCGGGCTGTCCCTGTTCCCTTTCTTGAATATAGGGACCACATCCGCAATCCTCCAATCCTCCGGAACCTCTCCCGTCTCCATCGACGATGCAAAGATCATCGCCAAAGGCTCCGCAATCTCCTCCCTCGCCTCCCACAGTAACCTGGGGTACATCCCATCCGGTCCCGGCGACTTACCAACCTTGATGCCATTCAATAGTTCCAACACATCCTCTTTCTTTATGTCCACATGCTCGATCCTTTCTGTCCTCCGCAATCCAGCAGTACAACCACCCAGATCCCTTTCCACCGTGAATACCGAGGTAAAGTATTCATTAAGCACCTCCGCCATTTCTAACGGTTCCGCACAAACTTTTCCCCCTTCACCTTTTAAGGGTCCTATGCCTTCACATCTCATCCTTTTACTCTTGACATATTTGTAGAAAGCCTTGGGATTCTCCTTAATCTTACCCGCCAAGGTCTTCTCATGACCCCTTCTCGCTCTCCTAATTTCCTTCTTAAGCTCCTTCCTACATCGCGTATACTCCTCTAAATCCTTAACACCTCCTAGCTCTCTGAACCTTCTGTACGCCTCTCTTTTCTTATTTACCAGGTTCATCACAACCTTCGTGCACCACGGTTCCCGTACCCTACCAACACCCCCCTGTCTCATCGGAACGTTGTCATGCAGAGCTCCAGACAAACATTCCTTGAAAATCCTCCACTTTCCTTCGGTACTTTTCCCCAAGAATGCCTCCTTCCAATTTACCCGTCTAATTTCCTCCCTGATGACACTGTATTTCCCTTTACTCCAGAGAAACACTTTCCTAGCCTGCCTGACCCTATCACTTTCCAATGCTATCGTGAAGGAGATAGAATTATGATCGCTTGGATGAGCACTTGAAATATCACAACGTTCAAGGATCTGGGACAAGTGCAGGAAGATGGGATTAGCGCCGCTTCAGTGGTGGTGATTGTCAGTGGAGACCCGATGGGCCAAAGGGCCTTTTCTGTGAGGGCCTGATATTACCATTCTGAGTCTGAGGGCCGAATCTGGGCATCAAATAGATCCGCACCTGGAATCCTCTTTCCAGCGCGCCCATACGCGTTGTGCCGGCTCCGGTCCAATCCGCGCAGTGGGCGGGGCTTAGCCCTGCTGGACCGATCGGAGCCCTGAACTGCACATGCGCAGTTCGAAAAAAAAATCTGAAGCAGCGCGCCCGGGCGGGGAGAAAAAATCAGAGAGAGCGGCTCTCTGACCCAGATCATCTTGTGGCGGGGGGGGGGGGGGGGGGGGGGGTGGGAGGAGGAGAGGGGGTGTGACGGATCATTCTCTGGGGGGGGCGTGGGAGGAGGAGAGGGGGTGTGACGGATCATTCTCTGGGGGGGGGCGTGGGAGGAGGAGAGGGGGTGTGACGGATCATTCTCTGGGGGGGGGAAGGAGGAGAGGGGGCGTGATGGATCATCCTCTGCGGGGGGTGGGGGGGGGAGAGGGGGTGTGACGGGTCATCCTCTGCGGGGGGTGGGGGGGGGAGAGGGTGTGTGACGGATCATCCTCTGGGGGGGGCGTGGGAGGAGGAGAGGGGGTGTGACGGATCATTCTCTGGGGGGGGCGTGGGAGGAGGAGAGGGGGTGTGACGGATCATTCTCTGGGGGGGGCATGGGAGGAGGAGAGGGGGTGTGACGGATCATTCTCTGGGGGGGGGCGTGGGAGGAGGAGAGGGGGTGTGACGGATCATTCTCTGGGGGGGGGAAGGAGGAGAGGGGGCGTGATGGATCATCCTCTGCGGGGGGTGGGGGGGGGAGAGGGGGTGTGACGGGTCATCCTCTGCGGGGGGTGGGGGGGGGGAGAGGGTGTGTGACGGATCATCCTCTGGGGGCGATGGGAGGAGGAGAGGGGGTGTGACGGGTCATCCTCTGGAGAGGGTGGGAGGAGGAGAGGGGGCGTGATGGATCACCTTCTGGTGGGGCGGTGGGAGGAGGAGAGGGGGCGTGATGGATCATCCTCTGGGCGGGGGTGGTGGGAAGATGGGGGGAAGTATGGCAGTGTGTGACGAGGGACTGTGTTATTTTTCTTGATGAAGAACTTCAATGAATACTTCTAACTTCCTTCTAACATCTACATTTTTGGCCTCCAGGTTTTTACGAACTGTTGTAACTTCATCGTTAGCAAGATAAGCTGTATGTTCCTCAGTGATGTTTAGCAGCCGTTCCAGTTCGGTTTTGGTTTCATTTCGAACATGCTGTTCTGGAGACCGTGATTTCCAGTAGAACCACCTTTCTTGCCAATCTGGCCCCACCATATCACGAATTACAGATTCAGTATCTCGAAGACGGGTTTGCAAGGTTTCTTCCAGGAAATGGATAGCTGCATCCCACTGCTGTTTGTCAGATATGGAACAATCTTCTAAAGCATTGTGCTGGATGACTCGCAGACTGTCTTCAGCCTGCTCATCCCATCTGTGACGTTTTATACTTTCATCTTTAACAGCATGTTTTAGTTTGTCAAAGATATCATCATGGTTCTTCCCTTTGTGCTCTGACAGAAATCCAGCAAATTCATCCTCCAAGGTTCCCCAAGCAACCTCTCCTGCTTTGTGAGGCAACTGTTTGTCAGTCCCCTGCTTGGGCTTGATGTCCACTGTGGTATTGAATGTGCCTGAATTCACAGACTGGGCAGCAGGAAGGTAAATATTCTCGATCACATGTGTAGAGACTCTTTCCCACAGTTTCCTTTGTAGAATCTCTTCCCAGTGTTTTGGAGTTACCTGACCTTAGCTGATCACTTCATCCAGAATTCCATTCTTCGCCATCTCGTATAGTTCATTCCTGTCCAGTTCCCTCAGCCGAGGATAGTTGTTCTTCCATTCAGTTTCAAGGTTGAAGCGAGTAGCTTTAAATGCAACAGCCTGTTGTTCCATAGACTCGCGCACCATCTTCCAGAAACAGTCTGAAACTGCGAGGCTCAAGTTCTTAGTTGTCACTTGATGTGCTTTCAGCATCCCTGTCTTCAACAATTTTGAATTCTGAAAGAACTCTCCTTCATAATCTTTTATGGAATCAATACCTTCATTGGTGTTGTCTCTACCGGTAACAACTGCAAAGTAACCCAAAGCCTTCATTGGAAACAACTTGCCTTCCACAATCTGTTGAATCCGACTTGGACTGGTGAGGTTTTTCTCAGCTAGATCCACTTTGGTCAACACAAAGATGGTCCTTCTGCCTTGTGGGTCCATCTGGCTCACCAAGTCAGTTACAATACTGCGTTCAGCAGCTACTGAACCATCTTGGATACAAAGGATAATGGCATTAGGGTTCTACATGTAAGCCTTGCTTATGCTAAAAATTATATCCTTGGTGTCGGCAGCCATTCCTGGTGTTACAGTACTGATAACACCAGGAAGATCGACCAGTACCATTCATTATCCTTTGTATCCAAGATGGTTCGGTAGATGCTGAACGTAGTATTGTAACTGACTTAGTGAGCCAGATGGACCCACAAGGCAGAAGGACCATCTTTGTGTTGACCAAAGTGGATCTAGCTGAGAAAAACCTAGCCAGTCCAAGTCGGATTCAACAGATTGTGGAAGGCAAGTTGTTTCCAATGAAGGCTTTGGGTTACTTTGCAGTTGTTACCGGTAGAGGAACATAGAATCATCATGGAATCATAGAACCATAGAAACCCTACAGTACAGAAAGAGGCCATTCGGCCCATCGAGTCTGCAGCGACCACAATCCCACCCAGGCCCTACCCCCATATCCCTACAGATTTACCCACTAATCCCTCTAACCTACGCATCTCAGGACACTAAGGGGCAATTTTTTTTTTTAGCATGGCCAATCAACCTAACCCACACATCTTTGGACTGTGGAAGGAAACCGGAGCACCCAGAAGAAACCCATGCAGACACGAGGAGAATGTGCAAACTCCACACAGACAGTGACCCAAGCCGGGAATCGAACCCAGGTCCCTGGAGCTGTGAAGCAGGAGTGCTAACCACCGTGCTAACATACAGCTTATCTTGCTAACGGAAGGATGGTGGAGGGAGACCAGCGATCGAGGTAGGTTGGGGGTGTGCTCTGCCGAGGAGGCCTGCCTCACAGGGGTGTCCGATCCCCGGGGGGGGGGGGTCTGCCGGGGGTGCCTGCCTCCCAGGGGGGGTCTGATCCGGTGGGGGGGGGGGGGGGGGGGCTCTGCCGGGGTGGTTAGCGGGGCGGTCCGCGAAGGATGGTCGGGGAGAATGGGCTTCAGAGGTTCCCCTGCAGAATAGAAATCCACTTCGGACTTTTATTCTGCAGGTCGCTTACAGCGCGGACGCGGAACGGGCCAGAAGACGGTAAAGTGGGATTTGGCGGTAGAGTTGGGCGCGCGGTTCATTAAGTCGATTTAAATGCATGCTAATGCATTTAAATCGTCGGGCCGCCCGATTCAGGCACAGACTGGACCCGCGCCCGAATCGAGTGTCGGTAAAGCCGCGGTCTGCTCGGAATCGGGTGCAGATCGCGGTATAGGCCCGACGCCCGACTTTACCGCGATTTCACGCCCGAAAACGGGCACGAAGCTTTGGTAAAATCGGGCCCATAGTGGGAGTTTCCGGCCCCGCTCCCCCCAAAACCAGAAAATCCAGCCCGAGGTTGATGGACCTTTGCATGGTTGCCTCCCCCTCTACTCCGCTACGATTCCTGTGGCGGGATGGACAGGGAAACTCTGCTCTGTGACTTTATGACTGTCAACAAAATGGGTTATTAGCCCCATTTACTGTTTACAATACCTCTTTGCCTTCAAATCGATCGCAAATTTGCCTGCACAACAATAGCGACTACATTTTATAAGTAGTTTATTGCTTGTGAAACGCCTTGGATGAGGAAATACTCACCATAGAAATGCAAGTTCTTCCTGTTTTACTCACACATTGCACCTTTCAAAGTATCAAGTACATCGCTGGTACTATTGGCAATTTCTGTTCTAGTTATTGTGTTGTTCAAAGACTTCAAATCGGTGATAAAGTCAAGCTTCTCTTGAAGTGGATAAAGATGTTCCGATGTCACATTACAAATGTTCCTTAGAGTTCCTCAGCAATTAACAATGGGCTTCATATGGGCTCATGGGTACATTCAGTTCACAATATTTGTCAAAGTTAAACTCTGACCTTTGGAGCTTTCGATTATCTGAGCTCAATTAGACATAAATGTTATAGAGTCATAGAGTCCTACAGGTTTACAGCATGGAAACAGGCCCTTCGGCCCAACTTGTCCATGCCGCCCTTTTTTTTCAAAACCCCTAAGCTAATCCCAATTGCCCACATTTGGCCCATATCCCTCTATACCCATCGTACCCATGTAACTATCTAAATGCTTTTTAAAAGATAAAATTGTACCCGCCTCTACTACTAGCTCTGGCAGCTTGTTCCAGACACTTACCACCCTCTGTGTGAAAAAATTGCCCCACTGGACACTTTTGTACCTCTCCCCTCTGACCTTAAACCTATGCCCTCTAGTTTTAGACTCTCCTACCTTTGGGAAAAGATATTGACTATCTACCTTGTCTATGCCCCTCATTATTTTATAGACCTCTATAAGGTCACCCCTCAGCCTCCTACGCTCCAGAGAAAAAAGTCCCAGTCTATCCAGCCTCTCCTTATAACTCAATCCATCAAGTCCCGGTAGCATCCTAGTAAATCTTTTCTGCACTCTTTCTAGTTTAATAATATCCTTTCTATAATAGGGTGACCAGAATTGCACACAGTATTCCAAGTGTGGCCTTACCAATGTCTTGTACAACTTCAACAAGACATTCCAACTCCTGTATTCAATGTCCTGACCGATGAAACCAAGCATGCCGAATGCCTTCTTCACCACTCTGTCCACCTGTGACTCCACTTTCAAGGAGCTATGAACCTGTACCCCTAGATCACTTTGTTCTGTAACTCTCCCCAGCGCCCTACCATTAATTGAGTAAGTCCTGCCCTGGTTCAATCTACCAAAATGCATCACCTCGTATTTGTCTAAATTAAACTCCATCTGCCATTCGTCAGCCCACTGGAACCAATTGATCAAGATCCCACTGCAATTGGAGATAACTTTCTTCACTGTCCACTATGCCACCAATCTTGGTGTCATCTGCAAACTTACTAACCATGTCTCCTATATTCTCATCCAAATCATTAATATAAATGACAAATAACAGTGGGCCCAGCACTGATCCCTGAGGCACACCGCTGGTCACTGGCCTCCAGTTTGAAAAACAACTCTCTACAACCACCCTCTGGCTTCTGTCAAGAAGCTAATTTTGTATCCATTTAGATACCTCACCTTGGATCCCGTGAGATTTAACTTTATGGAACAACCTACCATGCGGTCCCTTGTCAAAGGACTTGCTAAAGTCCATATACTCCTCAGATTTTGCTTTGCATCATCATTGAGGATGAGGGGTTTGGGCTGAGAGCAGAAATTGGGTCAACACTCGGCATGTACTCCTTGGATTTTAGAAGAATGAGAGGTGGCACAGTGGGTTAGCACTGCTGCCTCACAGCGCCAGGGACCCGGGTTCAATTCCCGACTTAGGTCACTGTGTGGAGTTTGCACGTTCTCCCCGTGTCTTTGTGGATTTCCATCAGGTGCTCTGGTTTCCTCCCACACTCCAAAGATGTGCGACCTAGGTGAATTGGCCATGATAAATACATGGGGTTATGGGAATAGGACCTGGCTGAGATGTTCTGTCGGTGAGGGGGGGCAGACTCGATGGACCGAATAGCCTCCTCCTGCACTGTAGGGATTCTATGAAACATATAAAATGCCGAAGGGGTTTGACTGGGTAGGTGCTGAGAAAATATTTCCCCTGTCTGGGGTATCTGGAACACAGCTCTGAGAATATGGGGGTCAACCAATTAGGACTGCGATGAGGAGAAATTGTTGCTATACCCAATCATTTTAGAATCTTTGAAGTGCTCTATCCAAGAGAACTGTGGGTTCCTCAGCACTGAGTATATTGAAGACTGAGATCGAAAGATTCTTGGGTACTGAGTGAAGGAAGGGATATGGGGATAATGTAAGAAGGTGGAGTTCAGGCAGATTAGCCATGGAGCGGTTGGATTGTGGAACAAGGTTGAAGGGCTTAATGACAGATTCCAGCCCTGTCTTTCACGTTCTTATGTTCATTCTGGTCCTTAATAAATGAATTACTTCAACAGATAGCCAAAAATAAATTATTTTGATGCCTATTGCCATTATCTACAATTCATCTCTCTATTTGCCTCTTAGCATTTCTTACACTCCTTTAACTCGTTTTTCTATGACTCCCAAGCCCTCATTATTTTTTTCAATTCTTGTGTAAAGGACATGTATAGCCTATCCGAATCTCCGGCTTTTACGAGTTACAGTAGATGCTCCGTCCCACACATCAAGTTTAAAAAAAAATCAATCCCCTTTTTTTCATCAGGCATTAACTTTTATATATCTTCACTGGAGTGAAAATATTGCAATCATCAGATAAAATGCACACTGCCGTTACAAAAAGAATGATTTAAATATTGAGGAAACTACTTGCTTGTCAAGTGGAGTCTCTGTAATTAAATCTCGGGGAGAGATACAAAAAGCACGTTACAATGAGGAGCAAATGTATTTGCAATTAGAATTTGCACAAATATACTTAAAGTAGACAATCAAAGAGAATGATTTGTTGCCTATTGCGCTCGGGGGGACAATGTGGATAGCGCTGAGTGTGACTGTGAGTGCACAGCTGGTTAACTGAGGGTTACTATGGGCTTCTGAGGGTAACAAAGGAATCTGCTCACCGCATCATTTTCCTGTTTTCAGGGGGTGTGCTAAAACAAGCGCTTTAATCCCCAAACAGCGGGCCAGCCAATCAAGCGGAAGATACAATAATCTTCATAATCAGTTGTCAACTGCAATTAAATGCTATTTGAAACAGCTGGAATAGTAGTTAGTGGGCCAGGCCAGCTGTAGGCTGAGAAGAATTGCCGAGGGACAGAGATGCGGGGGGGGGGAGCGAGCCAGGTTTGCTGGGCCAGGTGCTGAGTGCCCTCCTGCAAGGAGACCAGGAAGAGGAGGGCTGGGCTGTGTAGGGCTGAGAGGCTGTCGCTCCGTGGTGTCTGGTACAGCACGCTAGGGAGGAGGCGGCAGGAAATATCACTGCTGACTCTCGGATCAGCGAGAGCTGGAAGGAGTTCAAGTCAAGGGTTTGAAGCCTCAAGACTTCTCTGACAGCAAGACAACGATGTGGTTTTATGTGACGAACTGGTGATGCAAACACACAAAGAATATAGGGTCCTTATTGCCAAGGGTTAGAGTATAAGAATGAGTAAGTCTGGCTGTGATTATATAGGGCCTTGATGAGACCAGCCTTGGAGTTCAGTGTTCTAGCTTTGACCTCCTCACCTGAGGAAGGGTGTACTTACTTTAAAGGCTTACCACAAAGGTTCACTAGACTGACTGAGTTGAGAGGTTTGTTCTATGGACACGGTTTGAGTAAAAACAGATTTATATTCTCTGGCGTTTACAACAGGTGATTGCATTAGATATTAAATTCTTAGAGCTTGACAGGAGAAGCTGGAGATTCCAGTGCCAGAGTTCTACCGCCCCGACCCCTCATGGAATCGGAGCGGGTGAAGGGCAGACAATGGAAATGCGCGTTGACCTCGGACAGGGTTTTCCAGTCGAGGGTTGAGCGAGGTTGTAAAATCCTGCCCTCAAAGTCCCTGGGTTAGGGGTCAGCCATTTAGGATGGAGATGTGGAGTTAAAGCCACAATCAGATCAGTCATGATCCTATTGAATGGTGGAGCAGACTCGATGGGCTGAATGGTCTGGTCCTATTCCTTACATTCTTCAGCCCATGGATTGTGAATTCTCTACCCCAGCAGAACATGGATGTCAGTGATTGATGATATTCAAGACTTGGATAAATAGATTTGGGACACTAAGAGAATTAAGCCATAAAGGAATAGGGTGGGAAGTTTTTTTTCATTCACTTGTGGGACATGGGCGTCACTGGCTGGCCAGCATTTATTGCCCATCCCTAGTTGCCCGAGGGCAGTTGAGAGTCAACCACATTGCTGTGGCTCTGGAGTCACATGTGGGCCAGACCGCGTAAGGATGGCAGATTTCCTTCCCTAAAGGAAATTAATGAACCAGATGGGTTTTTCCGACAATCGGCAATGATTTCATGGTCATCAGTAGATTCTTAATTCCAGATATTTTTTATTGAATTCAAATTCCACCCGCTGCTATGGTAGGATAGCAGGATTGAGATAAAAAAATTCAACCTCAATCTTATTTATTGGCCGAGTAGGCTGAAGGGCCACTATCATTCTTTATATCATTATTCATTCCCGCTTTCCTTTCTTTCACAGACCTTCACCTTAATTTATTCATTACTTTTCTTCGGCTGTTCACAGCAACAACTCCTAAGGAGTTCCCACAAGGGAAATGTATTCCTCCATAAGTACCAGGAACCTCCTCTTACTCACCACAGAGAATTGATTTGAGGTTTGGTTATCCAGGTGAAGCCTGCCCAGGGCTGGAGATCAATGTTGGTCCACCTGCCTTACCTAATGGTTCTCAGGTAAGAAGCAGCGAGGGGGGAGGTTTGATCATGGTGGCACAGTGGTTAGCACTGCTGCCTCACAGCGCCAAGGACCCGGGTTCAATTCCGGCCTTGGGTGACTGTGTGGAATTTGTATGTTCTCCCCATGTCTGCATGGGTTCCTCCCACAGTGATTGACCCCACCTACACTTCCCGCTGCCTCGGAAAAGCAGCCAGCATAATTATGGATCCCACGTATGGCAGACATACTCTCTTCCACTTTCTTCCATTGGGAAAAAGACACAAAAGTCTGAGGTCACATACCAACCGACTCAAGGACAGCTTCTTCCCTGCTGCCATCAGACTTTTGAATGGATCTAGCTAAGTTGATTTTTCTCTACACCCTAGCTATGACTGTAACTCTACATTCTGCACTCTCTCCTTTCCTTCTCTATGAACGGTATGCTTTGCCTGTATAGCATGCAAAAAACATTTCACTGTATATTAAAGCATCTGACAATTATAAATCAAATCAAATCAAAATCCAAAGATGTGCAGGTTAGGTGGATTAGCCATGCTAAATTGCCCCTTAGTGTCCAAAGATGTGCAGGTTAGGTGGATTGGCCATGCTAAATTGCCCCTTAGTGTTCAAAGATGTGTGGGTTAGGTGGATTGGCCATGCTAAATTGCCCCTTAGTGTCCAAAGATGTGTGGGTTAGGTGGACTGGCCATGCTAAATTGCCCCTTAGTGTCCAAAAATGTACAGGTTAGGGGTATTGGCCGTGCTAAATTGCCCCTTCATGTCCAAAAATGTGCAGGTTAGGTGGATTGGCCATGTTAAATGTGTGGGGTTCATGGGGATCGGCTTTCAGAGTCAGTGAAGCTACAATGGGCCGGATGGCCTCTTTCTGCACTGTAGGAATTTTATGATTCTGTGGATCAGGTTATAAAGGGGTTGAGATTGTTGGTTGGAACTGCTGTGTATGCGAAGGAGTATTCCTGCTCACCCTGGTTCCACAGGATGGGTATATTAATATATTAATAAAATGTTAGTTAACTAGAGTTGCTCTGCAGAATTCTGAGCACGATCAGCTGAGTGCATGTTCAGTTCATTACTGACTAACCTCTCGATGGGGATCCTTTGATAGGCAGCAGGCTCCTAATTTGCATACTGAAAAGGTCAAATGCTTGTTTCGGGCAAGCCCACCAATTTCAAATCCTGCACGTCAGACAGCTGTGTTCGACATGGAACCTGATAGGCTAAACACCGACACACCAAGTTCACAAGAGACCAGGCTCACCTAGACATTGAAAAGAAAACATTACACATTCATCTAGCAAGGGAACAATTCAGAGGAAATATGTGAGCAAGGTGTAGACATTGCTGTAAGGAACTCCTTATTTTCAGTGATAGAATATCCCACAAATGGTTCATAGCATGTTCTCCCCATCAACCTCTCAACTCAAACGGGCCCAGTTAACCTCATGCATATCCGTGCTCCAAAGCTTTGCTCCACCATGGAGGCAAAAAACAATTCTATTCGAGCTTGACACTGCTATCATCCTTAAGTCAGAACATCTTTACCTACTCGGGAATTTCATTGCAAGTCTGGGCACGGACCATGTGGCACAGTAGTTAGCACTGCTGCCTCACAGTATCACAGATCCGGGTTCGACTCCCGGCTTGGGTCACTGTCTGTCTGTGTGGAGTTTGCACTTTCTCCCCATGTCTGCATGGGTTTCCTCTGGGTGCTCCGGTTTCCTCCCACAGTCCCAGGATATGCAGGTTATATGGATTGGCCATGATAAATTGCCCCTTATTGTCCAAAGATGTGTAGGTTAGGTGGATTGGTGATGCTAAATTGACTCTTAGTGACCCAGGATGTGTAGGTTAGGTGGATTGGCCATGATAAATGCACAGGGTTATGGGGATAGGGTGGAGGAGAATGTCTAGGTGGGATGCTCTTTCGGAGTGTCGGTGCAGACTGGTTGGGCCGAATGGTCTCTTTCTGCACTGTCAGGATTCTATGGTTCTATGACATAGCTGTCCAGCTTGAGACATCATGGACTGGGAAAGATAAATTAAAACAGACAGAGACTATCTGAGCTTTGCTGCTACCCCAAGCTTTGTGTAACGAGGACCTTCCTTCAGAACAAACCACACCACAAGATGTCCTGGAGACTTCCAAGATCAGGGCATTGGCACCAGCTGGACCTGATCATCATTCGATGTGACTCTCTGAACAGTATTCTTAACACATGCAGCTATCACAGCACTGACCATGATACAGATCACCCCCTCGCGTGCACTAGAACGATAATGCAACCCTTGAAATTTTTCATTCAAAGCAGAAATTCCATCCTCATATCAACATCAGCCACACTGTTGGGCCAGATAAAACCAACAGTTCCTCGATTCGATTGAATATGTCCTTTCCAGCATTCCCACACAAGAATGCAGAAGTGAAATGGAACATACTTCGAAACAACATCTCAACAAAGCACTCTCAACATATGGGAAGCAAGAACGGAAAAATGTTGGCTGGCATGAGGTTAACATCATTGTGATGGAACTTGTCTTTGAAACCATGCGGTCTACTCTCCTTCATTGCCATGATGTGGCGATACCAGCGTTGGACTGAGGTGGGCACAGTAAGTAGTCTCACAACACCAGGTTAAAGTTCAACAGATTTATTTGGTAACACGAGCTTTCGGAGCGTTGCCCCTTCATTTCTTCATTGCAAGACAGAACCGAGTGAGAAGACTATGAATGCATCAAGAGCTGCTGAAAATAAAGCCCATCAAACCACCAGGTGGTCCACTCGTAACTACTGGTGAGAACTTTACTAGAATATCCAAATGTCTTCCAAAACAGAGAATGTCAAGGGCATTTTGAAAGGATGAGAAAGGAAATTCACCCATCAGCAAAGAGAACAGCCCCATTGTAAACAAAGGTGGAGGAGGTGATCACTGACTGTAATAAACAATTGGAGAGATGGAACGCTACGTTAAGTTGTATTCTCAGGAGACCACAGTCACTGTGGAAGCTCTGGACTGTAGACTGTAGAAAGCCTACCTGTCATGTCAAGGTTCGATATTGAACCCACAGTGGAGGAGCCTATCAAAGGTATTGACCACAAAAACAGAAAAATGCTGGAACATCTCAGCAGGTCTGACAGCATCTGTGGGGAGAGAATAGAACCAACGTTTCGAGTCTAGATGACCCTTCGTCAGAGCTGGAATGGCCCATCATCAGTTCTGACGATGGGTCACCTCGACTCGAAACGTTGGTTCTCTTCTCTCTCCACAGATGCTGTCAGATCTGCTGAGATTTCCCAGCATTTTCTGCTTTTGTTTCAGATTCCAGCATCTGCAGTATTTTGCTTTTATTAAAGGTATTAACGAGCTTGTCATGGGCAATGATCCAGGTGCTGATGCCAGTGTAGCCAGTTCGCTTGCAATGTCTGCATAAGCGTCCTTGTCTCAGCTGGAGGGTGGGAGCAGAGTCCCAGGGTATGCATGATGCAAAGACTGTGACCCTGTACAAGAACAAAGGCAATCGTAGTGATTGCAATAACTATCGAGGCATCTCCTTTCTGAGGATCATGGGGAAGTCTTTCCCATGTTGCCCTTGTCAGACTGCAGATCCTATCTGAACACATCTATCCCAAATCTCCATCTGGTTTCAGAACTGGAATATTTACATTGACATGGTCTTCTCAGTCCAATAGCTGTGGGTGGCACAGTGGTTAGCACTGCTGCCTCACAGCACCAGGGACCCGGGTTCAATTCCGGCCTTGGGCCGCTGTCTGTGTGGAGTTTGCATGTTCTCCCCATGTCTGCCTGGGGTTTCCTCCGGTTTCCTCCCATAGTCCAAAGATGTGAAGTTAGGTGGATTGGCCATGCTAAATACGCACTGCAGCAACTCAAAAAGGTCCTTTGACAGGACCTTCCAAACCCTTGGTCTCTGCCAGATGGAAGAACAAGGCCAGCAGTCGCATGGAAAAAATATCACCTGCAAGTTCCCCTCCAAGTCACTCACCATCCTGACTTGGAAATATATCGGCCTTTCCTTCACTGTCGCTGGATCAAAATCCTGGAGCTTCCTCACTGACAGCACTGTGGGTGTACCTACACTACATGGATTGCTGCGGTTCAAGAAGGTGGTTAACCAGCACCTTCTCAAGGGCAATTAGGGATGGGTAATAAATGCTGGCCTCATCAGCAATGCTCACAACTCACAAATTATTACTTTATAAATCACCTTTCATATATACAAGTGCTTGGACTGAGATTGCAAATGTTAGAACAACACTTCTCATTTATATTCGCCACTTCAATAGCAATTGCAATTCAAAACTACTTCATTGGCTGTAAAGCACTGGGGTGTAGTGAAGTCATGATATGTGCTATGTAAATACAAGTCAATCTTTCTTCCTAATCTTTCTTCGCCGTGTGGGCAGCACTGTGGCACAGTTAGCACTGCCTCACAGCGCCAGGGTCCCATGTCCAATTCTGGCCTTGAGTGACTGTCTGCGTGGAGTCTGCACGTTCTCCCCGCATCTGCGCGGGTTTCCTCCGGATGCTCTGGTTTCCTCCCACAGTCCAAAGATGTGCAGGTTAGGTGGATTGGCCGTGCTAAATTGCCCCTTATTGTCAGGGGAATTAGCAGGGTAAATCATGGGGCTACGGGAATAGGGCCTGGGTGGGATTGTGGTCGGTGCAGACTCGATGGGCCGAATGACCTCCTTCTGCACTGGAGGGGTTCTAAAGAAACTTCCAATTAGATCCTTCACAAGCGAAATGCAGTCAGGGCTGTTCAAGAGGTCACTGAAAGGGTTAAATGGACAGCAAGACAATGCGGCCTTTAAATGCAGAAAACTCAAAACAATCCTCGATTTTATTTTATTTTTCCCTTCCAGACATCAGTTTACACCTTATTTATTTTTAATTTGCATAAATGTTTAAAGCTCTTGAAGGATGTCTCGCCACAGGCAGCTGACTGCAGCGATGTCAAGTTCCTTATAAATATTTCAATACAACTAAATAACACAATAAAAAAAAACACTTGCAATTGTGCACACGAGTCAAGATAGCCATTTAGTGAATGTTACAAATGTACTTGCAAGAACAAATTAGCATGAAGCCGCCACATGAAAACCATTTTTTCATTATTCAAATCTTTGTCTTAATCTCCTTTTGCTTCTTATTGAGTAATCCTTCTGAGGTCTCTGCACTCCTCCAGTTCTGGCCTCTCCCTGATTTTAATCAACATTCTGTTTATGGTTGTACCTTCAGCTGCCTCGATCCCCAAGCTCAGGAATTGTCTCTCTAATCCTGCCCACCTTTCTCTCACCTCCTTAGAGATGTTCCATGCAACCAACCTCCTTGACCTTTTGTCCACCTGTCCTAATACTGCCTTGCAGTACTGCCTGTGGTGTCAAGTCATTTTGTGGCTATTTTGGTTAGCTCCCTGTGAATTGCTTTGGGATGTTTTGCTCTATTAAGAATGCCACATAAATGCAAATGGTTGCTGTTGAGATGCCTCTTTCAGCTGCTGTTCAGATGTCACTGTTGACCGGGGTTTCTCCTGTCTGGTCTGCTGTGGCATCCCTTATCAACACCATAGTCCCTGGATAAATGATGCACCCTGTGATGGGTAAACCCCCACCCAGAGGTTTCTCAACAGGTCATAGGAGGTCAGATCCGATGGGCCGAAGGGCCTCTTACATAATCATACAATGTACAGTGCAGAAGGAGGCCATTTGGCCCATCAAGCCTTCACCGACCCCAGTGCCACCCAGGCCCTGTCCCCGTAACCCCACATATTTACCCTCCAAATCCCTGACACTAAGGGGCAATTCAGCATGGCCAATCAACCTAATCCACACATCTTTGGACTACGGGAGGAAACCGGAGCACCCGGAGGAAACCCACAGGGAGACACGTGCAAACTCCACCCAGACACTCACCAAGGCTGGAATTGAACCCGGGTCCCTGGCACTGTGAGGTAGCAGTGCTAACCACTGTGCCACCATACCGCTGTTCTGCACTGTATGATTCTATGAATTACCTCTGTCTCAGTGTGTAACATGGGTGGCACGGTGGCACAGTGGTTGGCACTGCTGCCTCACAGCGCCAGGGATCCGGGTTCAATTCCGGCCTCAGGTCACTGTCTGTGTGGAGTCTGCACGTTCTCCCCATGTCTACATGTGTTTCCTCCGGGTGCTCCAGTTTCCTCCCATAGAACAAAGATGTGCGCGTTAGGTGGATTGGCCATGCTAAAATTGACCCTAGTGTCGGGGGGATTAGCAGAGTAAATATGTGAGGTTAGAGGGAATAGGGCCTGGGTGGGATTGTTGTTGGTGCAGACTCGATGGGCCGAATGGCTTCCTTTTGCACTATGATTCTATGAGCAGTGAGATTTAGAAGGTTATGGGCTCAAATTCCATTCCCGTGGCTTCAACAATAAAACATAGCCCAACACTTCCAGTGCAAAACTGAGGGGGTGCTGCACTGTTGCAAGTGTTGTTTTACGGTGTGACATTAACCTAAGCCTCGTCTGCAGGTGGAGTGAAAAAATGTTGCCCGAAGTATAGGGGAATCCCAGTGCTCTGACCAATATTTATCCCTTAACCAACACCAGGGATCATCTAGCCATGATTGTGTTGCTGTTTGTGGGAGCTTGCTCTGTGTAAATTGGCTGTCGTGTTTGCTATGTTACAGCAGTGATGACACTTCAAAATCACTTCGCGGTCTGTGGAGGGATGTGAAAGGCACTATGCAAATGCAGCTCTTTCTTCTTTATGTGTACGGTTCATTGAATCAGGGTTTATTTGGTACTTTGCGATTCCAGAGTCGGGTAACTGACTGAACCTCCCAAATCTGAAGTTAAAGAGGCCACGGCATCCTGTGGGGAGGATAGTGCGATTATGTTATCAGCTTCCAACAGCCTGAGCCGTTACCATAGCGATGTGCTCAGTACTGTGCACTGAAAGGTGATGGCAGAACAGCAACACAATTGTTTTTTACAATTTCAAATACATCTTTGAAAGTTTCCGAATTGTGATCGCTGTATCAGTTTCTGTTTTTGTTTTGAAGTGAATGTGGCGCTGAAGGTTTTGCTTTTGAAACTCTGACTAAATATCTTGGTTATAAAAATAGCGGACATTCAAACTCCCTTTCTAATCCTGGGCCATTGAGACTGGCTATCATGGTGAGATGTGGGCTTGACATTGGTGCTACCAAAACACATCCTGGTCTCTAACTTGCCCATAGAGTCAGAGAGTGCCTTAGAATCATACAGCAATACAGCATGGAAACAGGCCCTTCGGCCCAACCGGAACATGTTGCCCTCCCAGCTAGTCCCAATTGCCCGGATTTGGCCCATATCCCTCTAATCCTTTCCGACTCATGTACTTATCCAAATGCTTTTTAAATGTTGCTCAGGGAGGCAATGGCAATGGACTATTCATCCAGAAACTCAACTAATGTTCTGGAGGACCCGGATTCAATACGGCAGATGGTGGGATTTGAATTCAATAAAGATATCTGGAATTAAGAATCTACTGATGGCCATGAAACCATTGTCAATTGTTGGAAAAACCCATCTGGTTCACTAAAGTCCTTTAGGGAAGGAAATCTGCTGTCCTTACCTGGTCTGGCCTACATGTGACTCCAGAGCCACAGCAATGTGGTTGACTCTCAACTGCCCTCCAAGGGCAATAAATGCTGGCCAGCCAGCGACGCCCATCTCCCACAAATGAATTTTAAAAAATTGTACATGTCTCAACGACTTTCTCTGGCAAGTCATTCCATATACGCACCACCCTCTGCGTGAAGAGGTTGCCCCTCAGGCCCCTTTTAAATCTTTCCCCTCTCACCTCAAACCTATGCTCCCTCGTTTTCAATTCCCCTTCCCTGGGAAAAAGACTATGGGGGAATTTTTGCACCCCACCCGTCATAGGGATCGTGGCGGGCGGGGGGTGGGGGGGAGGGGGACATGCAAAGGTCCGTTGATCTTGGGCGGGATTTTCCGGTTTTGTGGCAAGTGCAGCTGGAAGATCCTGCCCCTATGTATGATCATGCTATCTATGCCCTCATGATTTTATATACCTCAATAAGGTCACCCCCTCATCCTCCTTAATTCCATCCTCACTAAAACACGATGCTGGCATCGTTTTGACTTCTCTGTTGCCTGGGCAGGCAGGAAGCTATCGATAAATGATGGGAGTGAGCTAATTTATGAGATGGTTGGTAATTTCACAGGGCTATCATCGTCTGATTGTGTCTTTGTGATACCGCAGGGTTGCTGCGGAAAAAGAGAAGAGAAACGAGAGGATGGTTGTCTCGCCAGAGAACCATCCAGGTTATATCTTTGGTACAATCCCTGCTACATCCTTGTTACTGGTGCCGGAATGTTGTAAATCCTCCTATGCCCCATCCTTGGTACCGTCCCAGTCATGCCCTTCCTACAGAGAGTGCATAGAATCCCGACAGTGCAGAAGGAGGCCATTCAGCCCATTGGGTATGTACTGACCACAATCCCAGGCCCTATTCCCATAACCCTACGCATTTACCTCGCCAATTCCCCTGACACTAGGGTCAATTTAGTATGGCCAATCAACCTAACCCGCACATCTTTGGAGCACCCGGAGGAAACCCACGCAGACCTGAGGAGAACGTGCAAACTCCACACAGACCATGACCCGAGGCTGGAATTGAACCCAGGTCTGTGGTGCAGTGAGGCAGCAGTGCTAACCACTGTGCCATCGTGCTGCCATGGTGGGCACAGCAGATTTTACCTACCCCAGATGCTTGAAGCCAGCAATAACATGTGGGCCGGGATTCTCTGACCTCGCCTGTGGTTGGGATTCTCCGATTTCGCTGCAGTGAACGGAGATTTTGGCCGGGCGCCAAATTCTCCATCCTCGCTGGCAGCGGGGAGTGCGGGAGCGGAGAATCCCGGCCCACTGCCCTTCGATATAAAAAGTGGCTTTTACTTGGTTCTACTGGTAAATCTGTCGGCACAGTAAGAAGTCTCACAACACCAGGTTAAAGTCCAACAGGTTTGTTTGGTAGCACAAGCTTTCGGAACGCTGCCCCTTCATCAGGTGAGCGCACTCCGAAGGCTTGTGCTACCAAATAAACCTGTTGGACTTTAACCTGGTGTTGTGAGACTTCTCACTGTGCCCACCCCAGACCGACGCCGGCATCTCCACATCATAAATCTGTCGGGTGATAACAAAGCACAATTGGCCACATTCGACAAAACTGCGGAGTTTGTGGCCAGTTTCCTTCCAGTGACAGTCACAGTGCCCCAGTCAACACCGATATAATCATCATTTCACAGCCAATTGATTTCAGACTGTGCAATGGGTGCAAATCAGCGGCTTGGATGTTTTGAGACTGATTGACAAACACCACTGCCTTGTGAAATGTATTTTACAAAATGCTGCAGATATACAATTAACGTCCAACTTAGCTTGGTCTTGGCTATGGCACCAGGTAATTGGATATTATCTGGGAAGCCTGTGGTGGAGGGCAAAGGTGAGTGTAAACACTGGTGAAATTGAATTCAGTTTAAATCAGCTGACCTGCTATTCAATTTTCCTGATATTTACACTTTGCTGATCCAAATTGAATTCAATTTCCCATTAGAAATAGGGCAGAGTGTGGTTCATGTTCAACAATGCGAAGCTCGCTGTTCCCTCGTCCTAACTTTCGGTGAGGGACGTAGCAAGGTTGTTTTCATCAACAGTGTTAATTGTTAAATTTGCAGCCCCATTTTAACCTTGCCTCACTTCCACGGTTGCCAGCTCTGGTTGGGCGCATCCTTCGCGGTGTCATCACATGACCTCCTGTCCCACCCCCACACACACCTGCCGTCAATCACCTGACGAACCCATCCTCGCTACTCATGGCCAATCAGGAAAAGAGCAGACTCTCTGTTATCCGACAGGATGATTCCTGACTACCGGGTTTCCCCACCTCTCCAATTGATAGAAATCCCACAGTGCAGAAGCAGGCCATTCAGCCCATCAGGTCTGCACTGCCTCTCTGATGGAGTATTCTACCCAGACCCAACCCCATTACCCACATATTTACCCCGCTGACCCCCTTAACCTACACATCTTGGGACATTAAGGAGCTATTTTAGCATGGCCAATCAGCCTAGCCTGCATATCTTTGGACTGTGGGAGGAAACCGGAGTACCCGGAGGAAACCCACGCAGACACAGGGAGAACGTGCAGACTCCACACAGACAGTGACCCAAGGTCAGAATTGATTTTTGCGATTTGTGAACAGAAAGTGTTCAGGGTGAAAATTTTTAAAAATCATGTATTTTAATTCTCCCAGTTATTTCATTCCCAATTTTTGCACGCAGCGGCCTGGGAATTTTTTTTGTTCATTTGTGGGACATGGGTATCACGGCTGGCCAGCCTTTATTGCCCATCCCTAGTTGCCCTTGAGAAGGTGGTGGTGAGCCGCCTTCTTGAATCGCTGCAGTCCACGTGCTGTGGGTTGACCCACAATGCCGTTAGGGAGGGAATTCCAGGATTTTGACCCAGCGACTGCGGAGGAATGGTGATATATTTCCGAGTCAGGATGGTGAGCAGCTTGGAGGGGAACTTGCAGGTGGTGGTGTTCCCATTTATCTGCTGTCCTTGTCCTTCTGGATGGAAGTGGTTATGAGTTTGGAAGGTGCTGTCTAAGGATCTTTGGTAAATTGTTGCAGTGCATCTTGTAGATAGTATACACTGCTGCTACTGAGTGTCGGTGGTGGAGGGAGTGGATGTTTGTTGATGTGGTGCCAATCAAGTGGCTGCTTTGACCTGGATGGTGTTGAGCTTCTTGAGTGTTGTTGGAGCTGCACCCATCCAGGCAAGTGGGGTTCTGAGCCCCTGAGATCTGAATTCCTGAAAATCCCAGGGAACTCCTAGAACAATTGGAATTCTACCCACAATTTGTCCCATTCCTGCAACAGGAATAGTTTTCCATTAAGCAACACTCCTTAAAGATGCAATGCCCTGTAATTGTTATTTGCTCTCTGCCTCTGGATTAATCTGAAAGACTCTTAGCTCTGAAAGAATCATAGAATTCCTACAGTGCAGAAGGAGGCCATTTGGCCCATCAAGTCTGCTCTGACTCTCCAACAAAGCGTGTTAACCCAGGCCCACCTCGCTGCCCTATCCCCATAACCCTACGCATTTTGCATGGCTAACTCAGCTAGCCCACACATCTTTGGACACTAAGGGGCAATTTAGCATTGCCAATGTGTCACCCATTTTATGGTCATTAATTCCAGATGTTTTCATTTTAACTGAATTTAAATTTCGCCATCTGCCATGGTGGGATTCGAACACTGGCCCCAGAGGATTACCCTGGGTCTCTGGATTACTAGCCCAGTGACAACACCACTACACCAACTGCCTCCCCTATTACTGCCTTGCGAATGATTGCCAAGCAATGTCCTGTGAACTGTCACCTTTTCTTGCATTAATGCTCTGCCCTCTGACCTCAAGGCCACAATTCCTAGCTCAGTTTCTGTGATTGGCTGAAATGCAAGGGCGAACAGCCTATGATGCGCAAGTGTGGTTTTTATTTACGCTCTGAACTTGAGAGATTTGCATGTCTTAATGGAGGACTGCAACTTTAAGATCAAGATGTGGTCCGATCCTTTTTAAAATCAAATAGATTCTGATTTAAGTTGACATGATTCATTCTGGATTGAAAAGTAAACATGAACACAGGCTCATTGGGATAGTTCAAATTGGGATACAAATGCTGCGTTTAGGAAAAATGGTGATAACCAAACTGTGTCACTTTCTCATTCTTGTCCCACTGATGTGTGCAATGTAGTGAAAAAGTAATGTCGTCATAGTCCCAGATGACCATTGGCTGCTCTCCCCCTCAATAGGTGATGACTTAACCTGAGGGTCACCACACTTCAGGCAAGGGGCAAGGTTGAGAAGGCAGGGCCTTCACGAATAACCTCAGCTGGTACGGGAATTGAACCCGTGCTGCTGATATCACTCTGCATCACAAACCATCAGCTCACTGAGCTAAACCAACCCTTCGTGACAGCAGTGTTCATATCCTTCAGCTGTTTGGGTTTGTGTCATTGACAGTGTGCTGACAAGTAAATATTTGCACTAATTTCTTGCAGAATTTTCCCCTCTCTGCTTGCTAATTAGTGAGAAAGTTCACTGATATACATCCTACACCCTCCAGCACTTGTCTCGTCATAGTCACTGCATATTCAAGGCATATTCATTTCACTGGTATCCTGAAGGAGGTTTCCCTGAGCTGTCTGTTACTCCGCTAGTCTGTGCCTTTAACTGTTTATGAGGATGGTTTCTCTCAGTGCGTGTCTCTGTGGGACCAGTCCATTGGTAGGACTGTGAAACCATTCCTTTGTTCACTCCTAGGTTGCTTTGCCTAAGTTTCACATCTGTCACAGAAACTCTGAACATGAAGTGAGCGGATTCTTTTGTTCCCTGCCCCTTGCTCCTCTTGTCAAAGCACTGTGGAGGACGTGGCTCCAACGGCACTGTCACTCTCCCAATATGTCAACAAAGGGCTTCATCCTCTTCATATGTGTCCAGGTGGTGAGTGACAATTATGAAACTGTGAGGATATCACATCGAGTTTCAATTCTGCCTTCACCTGTTGTCCAGGTGCATGTGCTCTCTGGACAACTCAATGGATAATGCTCAGGTGTGAAAGCCAGGAAGGTGAAGATGTGTGGATTATGTGGGATTGGCCATGCTAAATTGTCCCTTAAAATCAGAGGGATTAACAGGGTATATCTGTGGGGTCACGGGTGTGGGTGGGATTGTAGTCGGTGCAGACTCGATGGGCCGAATGGCCTCCTTCTGCACTGTAGGGATTCTATGATTCTATAAGTTGTATATTGCATGTTTAGTAGTTCTCACAAAGAGGTTCTAAGTTGTGTATGGTTGAACATTAACTGTTTATTGATGACATATAACTCTGTACATCTATACAAGGCTATAGCCCAAGTATGTGCTAACTCCATGCTTGTTTCTACACAGGTCTCTGCCCAGCCCACACCTCTCTCTAGTCTCAAGTCATGTGCCTCTTACATCACACTGTGGGCGGTACTGTTTCTCAGTCTCACGTTAATCCTTGCCATGCTGGACATCCTTATACTACAGGTTTGTTTTCCAGGTGAGTTATCTGGTCAGTTGTATGTACTCATACCATCACCCTAACTGGGATTGGCTGACTCAACATAGGGACAAGGCTGAGCTTGGAACCCTGCTCTGTTTGACCCACTGGCCAATATATCAAAGCACTATGGTCATGTTGACTGAGAGCAGAAATGAGAGAGACACGTGAACTGCCGTTGCCTCCCATTTAAATCGTTTTGTAAAACAACCAACCCATGTATGTGTCTCTCACTGAAAACACGAAGGCCACAAAGGGTGAATACAGCCTCAGTTGGATTTTTTTCCAAACTCTACCTCCCTCCCACCCCACCTTCCTTGCCTCCAACCACCAGTAGCTGGATAGCCGCCCCCTCCCCCCCCCCCCCCCCCCCGCCTCAATCCTAGGAATTGTGCATCTTTTGGGTTCAGCCGATTAATTCACCAATTTTATTGGATAAAATTGAAAACTGATGAATGCGAAGTATTATACTTGGGCAAGATGATAATCTAAGGAGCCTCAGAATTGGCTGGATCCCTGGGCTGGATTTCCAACATGGAGTCAAGTGTTAATTGTATCAATCGAGGTGGAGGGCGTTCATTGAATGGTGACTTGGGCCGAAATTCTCCGGCAGTTCACACCAGCGGGATTCTCCCGTCCCATTGCAGTGAACGGAGATTTGGCTGAGCGCCAAATTCTGCGTTCTCACTTGCAGCGGCAGCGGGGTGTGATCGGCTGGAAAATTCCAGTCTCGAGCACACGTAAATGAACACTTAGCGACCCAGAGGTAGAATGGAACCAAGAGGAACATACCTGTAATGTTGCACTCTGTGAATAAATCTATTCCAAGTAAAAACCACTTCTGGTTTTCTTCATCCACCAGGTTGCTATCAGGAAGACAAGTTTGGTCACCTGACACCTCGATGAGTTTCAGGTCGCAACCCAAACTTGAACCGCATTGTGCTACTTCTAAATGTAAATGGACTGATTGAGCAAGAGAAGAACTCAGTGCTCAATCCAGGAGGTGGAAGGTGACTGGTGCCAGCAGCAAAGGCTGGGAGTAGCGGTCAAAGTGCGTGCTACCACTGCCTTGCCAGGGAGAGAAAGCAGCTCATGAAATGGCCAGAAGGATAAACATTATGCAAAATAGTAATGGACACCAATTTGAAGCACAACTCTTGACCCAGCGATAGTTGATCTCGTAAACATCACAAAAGGTAGCTACCTTCTGCCTTACATCAAACCCAACAGTTCTGTCAGGTTCATCCAGAAATCTGATTGAAAATCCCATTCTCTTAGCCCAAAAACACATCTACTTTCTCAGGAGGCTAAGGAAATTTGGCATGTCAGCTACAACTCTCACCAACTTTTACAGATGCACCATAGAAAGCATTCTTTTCTGTCACATGTATTGGGATACAATCTTTGGTTTGATTTGATTTGATTTATTATTGTCACATGTATTGGGATACAGTGAAAAGTATTGTTTCTTGCGTGCTACACAGACAAAGCATACCGTTCATAGAGAAGGAAAGGATAGAGTGCAGAATGTAGCATAGTCACAGCTAAGGTGTAGAGAAAGATCAACTTAGTGCGGGTTAGATCCATTCAAAAATCTGACAGCAGCAGGGAAGAAGCTGTTCTTGAGTCGGTTGGTACGTGACCTCAGACTTTTGTATCTTTCTACATCTTTCTACACTAAAGTTGCTGCATGATCGTAAGCTGTCATTGAGTTGAGTAAGGGTATGAATGAGATTGAGTAGACAATAAAGATGTTATTTCTGTATCCTTATGCTCTCTTCCCAATCCCACCCCCCCCAATCCCCAGCCATCCACCACCTCCCCCCAATATCTCCTCAAAGAAATGATTCTCCACTGACCAGAATTACTGGTGTAATGGATGATCTCATCCGAACATCAGATATTCAAATCTAAACTAAAACTAACCCAAAGGGCTCTGATAGTCCGTAAAGCTGCTCCCGTCCTTGTAACTCATTCTAATTGTTCATTATGGGGCGAATTATCACATTATTTCTGTGGGGAGTCTGAGAAACATTTCGCAGTCTGCTGCAGTAACTAAAATGTAACCCAGTGAATGACTGCACACGGGCTCACGTTGTTACTCCTAATGTTTCACATGGAAAGCGGTTATAATTCACAGACACTCTCGCTTCTCCAGTAGATCTGTCACTTTTCCTGCTCCCAGGCTGACTTACCGTTTCTTGCCATTTGCCACTGAAGCCGGAGTACGGGTTTGAGGAGAGGCAGCTGAATGAATGAATACATGGGCAGGGCCAGGTGGAGTGAGTAGGTAGCAGATGGGCCCACAGGATAGAGCATTTTTTCAGCTTGGCCAAATTTTAACTCCTGCTGGGGCCATTCCACAGGCCACGGTGAAAATCAAGAGCAGACAGCTGTGGCCATTCCGCTCTGCAAAAGCCCAGAGTAGCTGGCACACTGCATCCGCAGTGCGTATCTGCAACAAGGTGCACAGCAGCAACTCGCCAAGGCTCCTTCAAGAGCATCTTCTAAACTCACAACCAGATATTGACTATTTCCTCATGGGCGCTGGGTCAAAACGCTGAAATTTCCTAACTAACAGCACCGTGGGGGCGCCTACACTAAATGGACCACCGCGGCAGCGCACCGCTACCTTCTCAAGGGCAGTTAGGGATGGTAATAATACCAGCAGTGATGCCTCTTCCCATGAATCTATCCAACAAATTACAGAGAGTAGTCGAAGGAAATAGTACAGGAGCATTTAAGGAGAAAGTGAGCGTGTGTGTGTGTGTGTGTGCGTGTGTGTGTGTGTGTGTATCTGTGTATGTGTGCTGTGTGTTTCTGAGTGTGTGTATGTGTTGTGTGAATGCTGTGTGTGTGTATGCACGTGTGCGTGTATGTGTGAGTGTCTGTATGTGTGCTGTGTATGTGTGTGTATGTGTGTGAGTGTGTTTGCGCTATGTTTGTGTGTGTGCGTGCTGTGTGTGTGTATGTGTGCCTGTGTATGTGTGTGTGTATGTATGTGTACTGTGTTTGTGTGTGTGTATGCTGCATGTAAGCATGTGTGTCTGTGTGTGCTGTGTGTATGTGTGCTGTGAAAGTGTATGTATGTGTGTGTGTGTGCTGTGTGTATGCGTGTGTGTCTGTGTGTGCTATGTGTATGTGTGCTGTGAAAGTGTGTGTGTGTGCTGTGTGTATGCGTGTGTGTCTGTGTGTGCTATGTGTATGTGTGCTGTGAAAGTGTGTGTGTGTGCTGTGTGTATGCGTGTGTGTCTGTGTGTGCTATGTGTATGTGTGCTGTGAAAGTGTGTGTGTGTGCCTGTGTTTGTGAGGCTCTGCAAGCAGAGCTGTATTAAGACAATTACTGGGACACAGGGTTACTGGTAGCTGAACTTATGCTGATGGTGGTGTGAAAAATATTATCTTCAAGCCTTGAGCTATAGAGGACTGTGCACCAATCGGCATCAGAATTGATATGGAACGACATCACAGTGGCAGCTGTTCATTCTGTGGAAATAGAAATGATAACCGGTGTAATAACAAAGCAGGAGAAATGACCACTAAATAAGAATGATATACATTGGATCTGATACCTTCGACAGGGGTATTCCATGCGATATTAATGCAGAGAGATGTATATACACTGACCCTACCTCAGATTTCTAAGGTGACATTGTTTGGGAATTAAAGCTTTTCGACCACAATTCAATCCATTATGGACTCAGGGCTGTTGTTTTGTGTTGGAGATCCTGCCTCTTAAAATTAATTATTAGGAAATTGGACAACAAGACTTACTGACTCACCTACCTGCAGTCTCCAAAGAGCTTACCATATGGCATCATGGCCAATACTGAATCGTTCTGAGTTGAATTCAAGACACCATCAAAGGAATGGAAGGAAGGTGAATCTCAAAGTTAATGATAGACTCAATAATGTTTGTACAGTTTTGAATCCATCACAACATTGGCAGTTTTGGCAATTTGCACAATCTGCAGGAAAAGAACCAACTTTTTAAGAAATTCTTTGATGGGATATGGGTGTCTTTGGCAAGACCAACATTTATTGCCTGTTCCTAGTTGCCTTGCTCGGCCATTTCAGAGAGTGATTGGATCAGGTCTCACACATAGCCAGATCAGATAAGGGCGGCAGATTTCCTTCCCTTTTTTTTTACAACAATCAATTGTCATTACATGGCCACCATTACAGAGGCTAGCTTTCAATTCCAGCTGCTTAATCAACTACATTTTAAATTCCACCAGCAGACTCGTGGGATTTGAACATTGTCCACAGAGCATTAGCCTGGATCTCTGCATTACTTGGCCGGTTACAGCTGAACTGTTTGGTGTGGATTTCTCTAAATGGACCCCCAACAAGGGATATGCAGATCAGAGGAGTACCTAAGTGGGGAAGTGACTGATTTGATTTGATTTGGTTTATTATTGTCACATGTATTGGTATAGAGTGAAAAGCATTGTTTCTTATGAGCTATACAGACAAAGGACAGAAGGAAAGGAGAGGGTGCAGAATGTACTGTTACAGTCATAGCTAGTTTAAAGTTTTAAGTTTATTTATTATTGTCACAAGTAGGCTTACATTAACACTGCAATGAAGTGACTGTGAAAACCCCATAGTCACCACGCTCCAGTCCCTGTTCGGGTACACTCAGCGAGAATTTAGCATGGCCAATGCACCTATGTCTTTCGAACTGTGGGAGGAAACCAGAGCACCCGGGGGAAGCCCACACAGACACGGGGAGAACGTGCAGACTCCGCACAGGCAGTGACCCAAGCCGGCAATCGAACCCGGGTGCCTGCGCTGCGAGGCAGCAGTGCTAACCAATGTGCCACCGCGCCGCGTAGAGAAAAATCAACTTAATATAAGGTAGGTCCATTCAAAAGTCTGATGGCAGCTGGGAAGAAGCTGTTCTTGAGTCGGTGGCTCTTGCATTGACAGGCATGCACCTCAACATGGGTATTTAAACAAACCCTGCCAACATCAGAAATGGAACATTTTGGAAACAGTTGGGTACCCCTGGCAAGGAATTGCCGTTTGCATGGAATGTAGAAAATTGCTGGCCTGTAACCCTTAATGTTTCTCTACTGAATGGATTAAATATCAAGAAATGATGAAGCTGTGATCTCCCAATGAGCAGTGAACCACACAAGGAACATTACACTCAACTGGGGAATTAGATGTACCACCAAGTTCACACACTTCATCTTCCCCATGGGCACTTTACATCCTGCTGCTCTGAGCACTCGAAGCTGTTGGATATTTCCTCATTTCCAGATTGCTTTTACTCGGTGTTCCATGGCTGCATTCTTCACTTTCCTCTCACTCACTGAGATGGTTTTTGCGCTTCAATATTTTTGTGTGTGATATTCTGCATTTCCATCTGCACAAGGTTGGCACGGTGGCACAATGGTTAGCACTGGGACAGTGCCTCACAGGGACCCGGACTCGATTCCCGGCTCGGGTTACTGTCCGTGTGGAGTCTGCACGTTCTCCCCGTGTCTGCGTGGGTTTCCTCCGGGTGCTCCGATTTCCTCCCACAGTCGGAAAGACGTGCTGGTTCCTGATCAGGAATCAGACGCTCCTGATTCTGGTTTCTATGTTTCTAAACCTCAGTTATTATTTTAAATCACTGCAGGTGAGGTTATAGGTCAACACGGGTAGGACACATTACACTGGTGAAGTAATGCATTGTCAGAAACATTTAGAACATAGAACATAGAACATTACAGCGCAGAACAGGCCCTTCGGCCCACGATGTTGCACCGACCAGTTAAAAAAAAAAACTGTGACCCTCCAACCTAAACCAATTTCTTTTCGTCCATGAACCTATCTACGGATCTCTTAAACGCCCCCAAACTAGGCGCATTTACTACTGATGCTGGCAGGGCATTCCAATCCCTCACCACCCTCTGGGTAAAGAACCTACCCCTGACATCGGTTCTATAACTACCCCCCCTCAATTTAAAGCCATGCCCCCTCGTGCTGGATTTCTCCATCAGAGGAAAAAGGCTATCACTATCCACCCTATCTAAACCTCTAATCATCTTATATGTTTCAATAAGATCCCCTCTTAGCCGCCGCCTTTCCAGCGAAAACAATCCCAAATCCCTCAGCCTCTCCTCATAGGATCTCCCCTCCATACCAGGCAACATCCTGGTAAACCTCCTCTGCACCCTCTCCAAAGCCTCCACATCCTTCCTGTAATGTGGGGACCAGAACTGCACACAGTACTCCAAGTGCGGCCGCACCAGAGTTGTGTACAGTTGCAACATAACGCTACGACTCCTAAATTCAATCCCCCTACCAATAAACGCCAAGACACCATATGCCTTCTTAACAACCTTATCTACTTGATTCCCAACTTTCAGGGATCTATGCACACATACACCTAGATCCCTCTGCTCCTCCACACTATTCAAAGTCCTCCCGTTAGCCCTATACTCAACACATCTGTTATTCCTACCAAAGTGAATTACCTCACACTTCTCCTCATTAAACTCCATCCGCCACCTCTCGGCCCAACTTTGCAACCTGTCTAAGTCTTCCTGCAAACTACGACACCCTTCCTCACTGTCTACCACACCACCGACTTTGGTGTCATCAGCAAATTTGCTAATCCACCCAACTATACCCTCATCCAGATCATTAATAAATATTACAAACAGCAGTGGCCCCAAAACAGATCCCTGAGGTACACCACTTGTAACCGCACTCCATGATGAATATTTACTATCAACCACCACCCTCTGTTTCCTATCCGCTAGCCAATTCCTGATCCAATTTCCTAGATCACCCCCAATCCCATACATCTGCATTTTCTGCAGAAGCCTACCATGGTGAACCTTATCAAACACCTTACTAAAATCCATATATACCACGTCCACTGCCTTGCCCCCATCCACCTCCTTGGTCACTTTCTCAAAAAACTCAATAAGGTTAGTAAGGCACGACCTACCTGCCACAAAACCATGCTGACTATCACCTATCAATTCATTACTCTCCAAATAACTATAAATCCTATCCCTTATAATTTTTTCCAACATCTTGCCGACAACAGAAGTGAGACTCACCGGTCTATAATTCCCGGGGAAGTCTCTGTTCCCCTTCTTAAACAATGGGACAACATTCGCTAACCTCCAATCTTCTGGTACTATACCAGAGGCCAACGACGACCTGAAGATCAGAGCCAGAGGCTCTGCAATCACTTCTCTTGCCTCCCAGAGAATCCTTGGATAAATCCCATCCGGACCAGGGGATTTATCTATTTTCAGACCCTCCAGAATATCCTGCACATCCTCCTTATCAACTGTAATACTGTCTATTCTACTCCCTTGCAACCCAGTGTCCTCCTCAGCTATATTCATGTCCCCTTGCGTGAACACCGAAGAGAAATATTGGTTCAATGCTTCACCAATCTCCTCCGGTTCCACACATAACTTCCCTCTGCCATCTATAACTGGCCCTAAACTTGCCCTAACCAACCTTCTGTTCTTGACATACCTATAGAACGCCTTAGGATTCTCTTTAACCCTATCCGCCAAAGTCTTCTCATGTCCCCTTTTAGCCCTTCTAAGCTCGCTCTTCAACTCCCTCTTAGCCAATCTAAAGCTTTCTAGTGCACTACCCGAGTGCTCACGTCTCATCCGAACATAAGCCTCCTTTTTCTTTTTAACCAACAAAGAAACTTTTTTGGTGCACCACGGTTCCCTAGCCCTACCAATTCCTCCTTGCCTGACAGGGACATACCTATCACAGACTCGCAGTAGCTGCTCCTTGAAAATTTGGAATCCACCTTAAAAGCTGCTTCCATTAAGAATCTTTGCGTTTTTGCAAGTTTTTGTTATAACTGTTGATTTTATTCTGTGAGAACTTTGGCAATATCACAAACCTTCCAGTTCATTAATCTGACTAACAGCTGGTCGAACCTGAGTTCACAATTCAGATTTCTAACCCTCCCTTGCTGTGCAATTGCAGACAATTGGTGTTTAATAAGGCTTTAATGAACAAAAACAATGGTTTTTTTTGGTTTTATCTAATTGCCTACTTCAGGATGGTAATGGTACTTAGAGTAACAGCACAAATGGATCATTGGCACACTGTCAGACCCTACCTGTGTTCCTAATAGTCATTTTCTCAGCCCTGCTTTTTCTCTGACCCTTCTTTTTGGAAGAAATAATGTAGGGAGGAGTTATACAATAAATGGCAGAGTCATCAGGAGTATAGAAACACAGAGGGACCTAGGTGTGCAAGTCCACAAATCCTTGAAGGTGGCAACACAGGTGGAGAAGGTGGTGAAGAAGGCATATGGTATGCTTGCCTTTATAGGACGGGGTATAGAGTATAAAAGCTGGAGTCTGATGATGCAGCTGTATAGAACGCTGGTTAGGCCACATTTGGAGTACTGCGTCCAGTTCTGGTCGCCGCACTACCAGAAGGACGTGGAGGCGTTAGAGAGAGTGCAGAGAAGGTTTACCAGGATGTTGCCTGGTATGGAGGGTCTTAGCTATGAGGAGAGATTGGGTAGACTGGGGTTGTTCTCCTTGGAAAGACGGAGAATGAGGGGAGATCTAATAGAGGTGTACAAGATTATGAAGGGTATAGATAGGGTGAACAGTGGGAAGCTTTTTCCCAGGTCGGAGGTGACGATCACGAGGGGTCACAGGCTCAAGCTGAGAGGGGCGAAGTATAACTCAGATATCAGAGGGACGTTTTTTACACAGAGGGTGGTGGGGGCCTGGAATGCGCTGCCAAGTAGGGTGGTGGAGGCAGGCACGCTGACACCGTTTAAGACTTACCTGGATAGTCACATGAGCAGCCTGGGAATGGAGGGATACAAACGATTGGTCTAGTTGGACCAAGGAGCGGCACAGGCTTGGAGGGCCAAAGGGCCTGTTTCCTGTGCTGTACTGTTCTTTGTTCTTTGCTTTCTAAGCCAGCAATGGAGTCACTCTTTCCATTTGTAGGCAACTACCCCCAGCCCTGCGGCCCTTCGCGCTCTCTCTACTGCTCCAATCCGAGCCTCTCAACCATCCTGAATTTACATCTCTCCATCTGAAATGACCATGCTTTCAGCTATCTGAGATGGAAGCTCTGAAATTTACTCCACTTCAATACTCCCCTGTCCCCCTTCAAGGCACTCCTTAAGACCAATTTCTTTCTCCATATATGTCATACGAGGCTATGGGTCAAATTATGTTTGCAGGCGGCATGGTGGCACAGTGGTCAGCGCTGCTGCCTCACAGCGCCAGGGACCTGGGTTCAATTCCGGCCTTGGGTCACTCTCTGTGTGGAGTTAGGAGTTAACCCTAACCCTAATGTTCTCCCTGTGTCTGCGTGGGTGCTCCGGTTTCCTCCCATAGTCCAAAGATATGCGGGTTAGGTGGATTGGCCATGCTAAATTGCCCCTTAGTGCCCAAAGATGTGCGGGTTAGGGGGATTGGCCATGCTAAATGTGCGGAGTTGCGAGGATAGGGCTGGGGGGAAGGGATGTTCTTTCGGTCAGTACAGATTTGATGGGCCGGATGGCCTCATTCTGCACTGTCGGGGGTCTATTGTTCTTAATGTCACTGTGATATAAGTGAGTTATAAACTTCAAATAGTTTGAACTACAGAAGCCGTCTCAGTGAAAAGAAAGATATGCGTTGGAATTCAGTGCCACCCCCAGAAGAGTTCGGAGCTGGAGATGAGGGAGAGGCATGTATTCAGGCAGGGAGGGTGCGGGATAGGGATCCCACTCCCTACCTCCCTCTGATCAAGTCTGAGGAGGGGAGGCTTGTGGGCAGCCTTTCCACCCAAAGGCCAATTGTCCCATACTGAGGCCACTTATGGGCCTCACCCTGATGCTATTCAACCAGTGGTGGACGGGGAACTCAGCATCCAAGGAGGCAACCCGGTGAATCCCACCAGGTTGTGTTCCTCCTTCACGGATATCCCTGTACCTGATTGAAGGACTTGGCATCAGGAAGCAGGTCCTAACAGGAAGTCACCCTCCACCCCCCCCGCCCCCATCTCCATGCTTGCTTCCAACCCCCCCACCATCCCCTCACCAACAACCCCCTCCCTGTGGCCCCTATCCTGCCCATACTCACCTCTCTCCAGGGATCCAGCAGAAGATTCCTGCTGAAGACCTTGCTGTAGTATCAGCAGTGCCCACCCTTCCTGGTGGTGCTGCTGGTGCAGGAGAACTACCGGTCTCTGGGGCATAATTGGAGGAGAAGCTAGAAGCTGCCCGGGTAAGTGCCTGATTGGAATTAAATCACATCGGGTTGCTGAAGAAGCAATGACGTGAGTCTTCCTCTGGTCCTTCAGCTGGTGGGTGAGACCCCATTGCCTACATTAAATCCTAGCCAGAGTTTTTTTTTGAATTCCAACACCACCCTTGCCCATGTTTCATAAAGATGAACGCATGCAGAAAAATTCAACCTGTTGGTGATGGTAAGAAAAGAAATCTAATTATTTGTAAGTTCCCAATGTTTGTAAAAAATATGATGTGGAGATGCCGGCATTGGACTGGGGTGGGCACAGTAAGAAGTCTCACAACACCAGGTTCAAGTCCAACAGGTTTATCTGGAATCACGAACTTTCGGAGTGCTGCTCCTTCACCAGGTGAGTCTCTGCTACAGGACCCACCATAAGACCATATGACCATAAGACATAGGAGCAGAATTAGGCCACTCGGCCCATCGAGTCTGCTCCACCATTCAATCATGGCTGATATTTTTCTCATCCCCATTCTCCTGCCTTCTCCTCATAACCCCTGATCCCCTTATTGATCAAGAACCGATCTATCTCTGTCTTAAAGACACTCAATGACCTGGCCGCCACAGCCATCGGCAGCAAAGAGTTCTACAGATTCACCACTCTCTGGCTGAAGAAATTCCTCCTCATCTCTGTTTTAAGGGATCGTCCCTTTATGATGAAGGAGCAGGGCTCTGAAAGCTCATGATTCCAAATAAACCTGTTGGACTTTAACCTGGTGTTGTGAGACTTCTTACTGTAAAAGAATATAGCCTCTGTCACTTCAATTACTTGAGGCTTGCTTTGAATCGTTTCTCCCCTATGCAAACAGACTCATGTACTGTTCCGTTTGATCCACATTTGAAACTATATTCAATGGCTGAGATTATCTGTGTCGCCTGTGACTCTTTAATGAGCAAATATTTCCACTCTACAGCTTTAGCTGGTCCACGAGTGATGTCAGGCCAAGGCCCCTGAATGAGCTTTTATAACGTGCCAACTTATGAAAGGTCAATGGGATCCTACAAAGGGTCATTGACCTTTTTAGCTTCCCATCCTTCAGGGACGTGTCCCAGTTCAGACCTCGGCACTATGCGGTACAGGCAGTCATTTATGGGAGATAGACAGAGCAATTCTGACTGGAATGAAAGACCACCGGGCAGTTCTTCTGGGAGAAGATAACACACAAGTGCTTTTATTCTTTTGACACATATGATGTCTTCTACAAGCAAACCCGGTTTCCTTCGAGACTGCTGGTACATACACAAAGAGAGCATCAAAAATGAATTGTCAGTGCCACATTATCAGCCTGAGCCAGGCTGCAGAACTCAAGGTAAACCTTGATTTGCTTCTAATGACTTTTTTTTATTTTCTTCCCCCCGTGATCCATGCAGTTACCAAATTATACGTTCTAAACATTACACTTTCCATAATAAAACTCATTACAGTATCATAACTAATTTTGTGCAGCAGCTCAAGCAAGTCAACATTCATTGCATTCTGCGCTAGTCCATGGCACTAAGGTATCATGTACTGCGATACTGTTGTTGTGCACAGCCCATTCAACATCCCACACAGGGGATCTGAAATCCTAGCAACATGACAATTTCGGAACAATTTGAAACAGCAGAATAATCAGTCAAGTTTCGTCCGAGTTTTTTTTCTCTCCCAAGTGTTTGGGCTGTATGTTCGACAGTTCCAAAGAAGAGTCGTACTGAAACATTAACTCTGTTTTTCTCTCTCCACAGATGCCGCCAGGCCGCTGGGTTTTTCCAACACTTTCCACTTTTAAATCGAGGGTCTTCGATGAGTACTCGCCAAGAGTTGGGAATCTCAATTCCCCCCCCCCCCCCCCCCATCCCCCGCAGGGAAGAAACGCTCACTGCCTCAGTTCCCGCTTCCCATTCAGCCATTGGGAGCTTTGGAAGAGCAGACAGATGTGACAACTGTCTAAATCAGACAGTTAGGGCCCTCCTTAATCTGCACTTTGGGGTTCCTACGACATAAATGCGAAGCGGCTGTTTCTCCTAGTGTGGAACTAAGCCGGATATTTTGCGGAAATGAAAGGGATCTGCGTGTTAGTCAAAGTAGCACTGGATCCCTCATTCCAGCTATCCTGCTCCTGAACTCAACACCCAACATCAATGCTGGTGGGGTGAGTGGGGAACAGTTGTACTTTTCATATCCATTTCATGGAGGCAGTTGTATGTGTATAAGTGCTGATCAAATTCATCTAAGTTTTAAAAAATCATTTATGGATGTAAGCGTCGCTGGCTAGGCCAGCATTTGTTGCCCATCCCTAATTCCCCTTGAGGAGGTGGCGATGAGCTGCCTTCCTGAAGTCCCTGCTGTCCCTGAGGTGGAGGTAACCCCACAGTGCTGTTTAATAGATCTCCCCGTGGGCCTCGAAGTGTGTGAGCTCCCCTATTAGCCGAGTGAAGCTTCACCCAATAGGAAAGGAGCAGCGAGAGGTTTAAAACCAGCTGGCTCCACTCAGGCCAGCGGTCGATAGACTTGGGACTGATCTGCACCCTGTAGCTGTCGGACAACACTCCACTACCTCTGTAAATAAACGGGTGATTGGCGGTGGAAAACTGGCCTCGGTAAGATTATTACAACTCTAATTTACGGTTTCCTTTTCCAGTAATACATTTGAACATTTATAAGATGGCATTTTATGGCCTCGCTCGTCCCAAAACCGTAAAATCCTGCCCGAGGTCAATGGATCTTTCCATTGTCCGCCCCTCGCCCGCTCCGATTCCCTTGCCAGGCGGGACGGTAAAACTCTGGCCATAAAGTCTCTATGGGGCAGCACAGTGGTTAGCACTGCTGCCTCACAGCGCCAGGGACCTGGGTTCGATTCCCTGCTTGGGTCACTGCCTGTGTGGAGTTTGCACATTCTCCCCGTGTCTGTGTGGGTTTCCTCCGGGTGCTCCGGTTTCCTCTCACGTCCTGAAAGACTTGCTGATTAGGTACATTGACCTGAACAGGCGCCGGAGTGTGGCAACTAGGGGAACTTCACAGTAACTTCATTGCAGTGGTAATGTAAGCCTTACTTGTGACTAATAAATAAAGTTTACTTTAAATACTCCACAACACCACCTCAAACCTCCTTCCAACTTCCCTTCCACTCCCCATCCCCACCTTGTTATGACTACTGAAAAACTTGCTCTGACTGACTCTAAAGAGGAGTCAAAACATTAACTCTTGTTTCTCTCTCCACAGACGCCTCCAGACCTGCCAAGTTTATCCTGGATTTTGTTTCGAATCCAGATTTCCAGCATCCTCAGTATTTTGCTTTGATTTGAAGTTGAAATGCTGAGACAGTGTGGGGAAGATTGCTTGGTGAAACACAGTGCAACGTCTCCCCTGCTATTTAAATGCCTGACCCTGTCTTACCCATGGTGTGGATGGCTAAAACATTAATGTGGTAAAAAGAGAGGCTTGCATTTGCATGTTTTTATGGCAAGTTTGGGTGGCACAGTGGCATGGGTGGCACGATGGCACAGTGGTTAGCACTGCTGCCTCATAGCGCCAGGGACCCGGGTTCGATTCCTGGCTTGGGTCACTATCTGTGTGGAGTTTGCATGTACTCCCCGTGTCTGCGTGGGTTTCCTCCGGGTGCTCAGGTTTCCTCCCACAATCTGAAAGATGTGCAGGTTAGGTGCATTGACCGTGCTAAATTCTCTGTGTAACCAAACAGGTGCCAGAGTGTGGCGACTAGAGGAATTTCACAGTAACTTCATTGCAATGTTAATGTAAGCCTTACTTGTGACACTAATAAATAAACTTTTAAAAAACTTTAAAGTTTGCTGCTTTCAAGAAGATTTATAAAATTAGTCATCAGCACAAATTTAAGTTGGCTACGATAATTATTGCTGAAGTTTTTAAGGAATACATGGAAACAATTAATAAGTGGCAGAGGCAGGACATCTTGCAAACTGTTTTCCATCATCAATATCAGCATTTGTGGCAGAAAGTGTTAAAGTGTTTTAAAATCAGCCTTCATTGATTTGACAGCTGCTGCTTAAGGCAATCCCCAAGGCATTGAATGATCTCCACACTTACAATCCAAGATGTCAGTGAGTACAGTACGCTTTGCTGATATGTGCATTTTCCTATCATCAGTACGAAGGACCTGATAGCTTAGCTGAAATTCCTGCCACCCTCACAAATTGGCCGTTTTAATTCTTCAGGCCGGTGGCACGGCAGTTAGCACTGCTGCCTCACAGCACCAAGGACCTACGTTCAATTCCGGCCTCGGGTCACTGCCTGTGTGGAGTTTGCACGTCCTCCCCGTGTCTGCATAGGTTTCCTCCGGGTGTTCCAGTTTCCTCCCACAGTCCAAAGATGAGCCGGTTAGGTGCTGATGCGCTATCAATAAGGCGAAAGACTACCGGTGTGCCAATATAAGTGTAGGCTTTTATTCACAACAGAATCAGGAGCAGATCCCAACAAATAACCAACCTGGACTGAACAAGGGGGAGGAGCCAGCCACCTTTATACTAGGTGCCGAGGGGAGGAACCAACCTGGAAGGGGATGTGTCCAGGTATGACAAGCACACACAACGGTGGTCCACCACAGGTGCATTGGCCATGCTAAATTGACCGTTCGGCTGGAATTTTACCGGCACGCCTGCTCCGATTCTGGGGATGGGCGAGACTCGGAGAACGACATTCTCCGTTGGACTCAGGCAGGATCGTACGAACCTCGGGCGGATGTGCCACTAAAGTTCCGCCTTTTGTGTCGGGTATGAGCAGGTTAAATACGTGGGGTTATGGGAATGGGCCCTGGGTGGGATTGTTGTCGGTGGAGGCTCGATGGGCCGAAAAGCCTCCTTCTATACTGTAGGGTTTTTATGATTCTATGAAAAGAACAAATTGTGTAATTGAGGAGGAATTTCTTCAGCCAGAGAGTGGTGAATCTGTGGAACTCTTTGCCGCAGAAGGCTGTGGAGGCCAGGTCATTGGGTGTCTTTAAGACAGAGATAGATAGGTTCTTGATTAATAAGGGGATCAGGGGTTATGGGAAAAAGGCAGAATGGGGATGAGAAAAATATCAGCCATGATTGAATGGCGGAGCAGACTCGATGGGCTGAGTGGCCTAATTCTGCTCCTATGTCTTATGGTCCTATGGTCTTATGTACTGGGGTCACCCCATCCCTTGGTAATGGGATCACTCAGACTTTGGGAACATTGTACCCCACACCTCGGCACCATTCAGACCCCATTCCACTTCCACCCCAGTGAGTCCATTTGTGTTGGAGCTGGATGCAGGCACGTGACCTGTTGGCCTGTGGTTGCGTCCTGCTGCAGTCCATGAGCACAAACACCCTTTCCCTGCCATTAATGTTTCTTTTTCCAACACAGTGGGTGGACTGAGATTCTACCCTCCTTGAAATAGGAGAAATCCAGAGTGTCCAGGGGCCCACACTGGAGTTCCAGTGGAAGTTAAATACTCTTGAAGTGTAGTCACTGTCAGAATGTAGGAAACGCGGCAGCCAATTTGCGCACAGCAAGATCCCACAAACAGCAATGGGATGATGACCAAATAATCTGTTTTTTGATGTCGACTGAGGGATGAATATTGGCCAGGGTACCTGGAGAACTCACCCTGTTCTTCTTTGAGTTAGTGCTGTGGGATCTATTACATCTACCTGAGAGGCAGAAAGGTCTTAGTTTATCATCTAATCTGAAAGATTGAAGGAAACTCTTGCCGCCTGCCCCCCACCGGCCCCCCCACCCCCACCCGCGCCCCCCCCCCCCACACCACCCTCTCACTCCTGTGCTCCAAGATTTCTTTGTTCATTATGAAAAAAATATTATCTCTAATAAATTGATCAAAACATTGCTGTTTGTGGGAGCGTGTCACGCACAAACTGGCTGCTGTATTTCCTACATTATTATGGTGACAGCTCTTTTAAAAAGTACTTCATTGGCTGTTAGGTGCTTTGGGACGTCGTGGGAAAGTTCTTTCTGCTTTGAACTAGAACAAAGAAAATTACAGCACAGGAACAGGCCTTTCGGCTCTCCAATCCTGCACCGACCATGCTGCCTGACTGAACTAAAACCCCTACCCTTCCGGGGACCATATCCCTCTATTCGCATCCCATTCATGTATTTGTCAAGACGACCCTTAAAAGTCACTACCGTATCCACTTCCACTACCTCCCCCGGCAATGAGTTCCAGGCACCCACCACTCTCTGTGTAAAAAATCTGCCTCGTACATCTCCTTTAAACCTTGTCCCTCGCACCTTAAACCTATGCCCCCGAGTAATTGACTCTTCCACCCTGGGAAAAAGCTTCTGACTATCCACTCTGTCCATGCCTCTCATAATCTTGTAGACTTCAATCAGGTCTCCCCTCAACCTCCGTCGCTCCAGTGAGAACAAACCTAGTTTCTCCAACCTCTCCTCATAGCTAATGCCCTCAATACCAGGCAACATCCTGGTAAATCTTTTCTGTACCCTCTCCAAAGCCTCCACATCCTTCTGGTAGTGTGGCGACCAGAATTGAACACTATATTCCAAGTGCGGCCTAACTGAGGTTCTATAAAGCTGCAACATGACTTACCAATTTTTAAACTCAATACATCTTACTGTGTTTACCCCAGTCCAACGCCCGCATCTCCACATCATGACCTCCCCTGTAGCCAGTGAGGATACAAAGATTTCTCTCAAGGCCCAAGCACTTTCCCCCCTTGCCTCTCTCAGTATTCTGGGGTATATCCCATCAGACCCTGGAGACTTGTCTACCTTGATGTTTCTCAAGAACCCCAATACCTCCTTTTTGATCTCAACATGACTCAAACTATCTACTCATCCTTTCCCAGACTCATCATCCACCAAGTCCTTCTCTTTGGTGAATACTGACGCAAAGTACTCATTTAATACCTCGCCCATTTCCTCTGGGTCTACGCATAGATTCCCTCCCTTGTCCTTGAGTGGGCCAATCCTCTCCCTAGCTACCCTCTTGCTCTTTATATATGTATAAAAAACCTTGGGATTTTCCTTAATCCTGCTGGTCAATGCTTTTACACGACCCCTTTTAGCCCTTTTTACTCCTTGCAACTAGTGCAATCACACAGAACACCAGAACGGGATGGTATGGTGGCACGGTGGTTAGCACTGCTACCTCACAGTGCCAGGGACCTGGGTGCGATTCCCAGCTTGGGTCACTGTTTGTGCAAAGTTTGCATGTTCTCCCCGTGTCTGTGTGGGTTTCCTCCGGGTGCTCCGGTTTCCACCCAAAGTCTGAAAGTCGTGCTGGTTAGGTGCATTGGCCATGTTAAATTCTCCCTCAGTGTACCCGAACAGGCGCTGGAATATGACAACCAGGGGATTTTCACAGTAACTTCATTGCAGTGTTGATGTAAGCCTACTTGTGACACTAATAAATAAAAAAACTTACTGACAAATAACCAGAAATTTCTGTGACACAAAAAGGAAGTAGGAAAACACCAACTGTCAATGAGTTGTTCAGACATTATCTTTTTTCCCCAATTATTGACTGTCTTTCATCAACTCAACAAAGGAACCTCCAGTATTGAGCAGATAAATAGGACTATTGGATTGTTATAGCCACACTACTTTCAATGGAGGCAATGCTTTTTGGACAGTCTAGTTGGAAGGACATTCATTTCAATAACCAATAGACTTGCATGCAGTGAATTGTAATTGCTTCAGATTGGAATGTATGCGAATGTTCTTCATACAAGTCATGGAATATCAATGAAATTGACAGGGTCAAGAGTATGCTTGATTGGCACCCAGTCCATCATCTTCAACATTCACTCCTTCCACCACCAACGCAAAGTGGCAGCTGTGTGTACCATCAAGATTCCTGCAGCAACTCACCAAGGCTCCTCAGACAACCTCTTCCACACCCACACCTTCTGCCACCTAGATGGACAAGGGCAGCAGATACACGGGAACACTACCCGCTGAAAGTTCCCCCTCCACCATCCTGACTTGGAGGAAAATTATCCTTCCATTGCTGTCACAGGGACTACGGTGATTAGAAGGAGCAGCTCACCATCACCTTCTCAAGGGCAATTAGAGATGGGCAATAAACCTTGGCCTAGTCAGCAATGGAAGAATAAATGCTACTGTCTGGAATCAAGAATCACAGATTGCTGATGAGTTATTTCCCATTCTGAGGTCTTACCCTTGGCACCAGGGCAGCAAAGTTTGTTGGTGTAATGGGATTCCTCCGAGCAAAATGAAAGAAAGAACAAAATCTTTGACAGTACAGAACATGTACACTGCTGCAAATGAGACTTGAATATGAAGCTTTCTGTCTCCATCAGGACAAATGCAAGAACACCAAATTTCAAACAATCACAATTTATACTGCAAGAGAAAATAGTGCTGATTGGTTGGCAAGTTGACTCTGATTGGCTAAGGCATTGCCATGGAGAAATCAATGAGGAACTACAGGCCCCCCAAGCTCCTAGAGGCACAAGTCCTGACCATAGTCCTTTAAGAACGGGTCTCTGTCTTTTTTTGAGTTCAGCAAGAGTTTTCACAACACCAGGTTAAAGTCCAACAGGTTTATTTGGTAGCAAACACCATTAGCTTTCGGAGCGCTGCTCCTTCGTCAGATGGAGTGGAAATGTGCTCTTGGAGACCCTCTCCACTTGGAGCCGGCGGTTTGCGGTGTCGATGGTACTCATGATGTGGAGATGCCGGTGTTGGACTAGGGTGAACACAGTAAGAGTTTGAACAACACCAGGTTAAATTCCAACAGGTTTATTTGGTAGCAAACACCATTAGCTTTCGGAGCACTGCTCCTTTGTCAGATGGAGTGGAAATGTGCTCTTGGAGATCCTCTCCACTTGGAGCCGGCAGTTTGCGGTGTCGATGGTAGTCACATGTAGGCCATTTTTTGAGTTGCCTGGGGAGCCTATTGTTCTCCAAGCTTCCTCCATGGCCATGCCTCAGCCAATGGGAGTCAATTTGCTGACCAATTAGCAGGCTTTCCTCTTGCAGTCTAAATTGTTGTGATCATTTGAAATTTGGTATTCTTGTGTTTGTCCTGATGAGTGCAAGATGAAAAGTTTCGACAACATGTCCCTTTTCTCAGCAATATTAAAGAAAGGACTGCATTGTTATGGCACATCTAACAAACGGAAGGATATATTGGCCTTGGAGGGAGTGCAGAGAAGATTCACCAGGTTGATACCAGAGATGAGGGATGTTGATTATGAGGAGAGACTGAGCAGATTGGGTTTGTACTCGTTGGAATTTAGAAGGCTGAGGGGGGATCTTATAGAGACCTATAAGATAATGAAGGGGCTGGATAGGGTAGAGGTGGAGAGATTCTTTCCACTTAGAAAGGAAGCAAGAACTAGAGGGCACAGCCTCAAAATAAAGGGGGGTCAGTTTAGGACAGAGTTGAGGAGGAACTTCTTCTCTCAGAGGGTGGTGAATCTCTGGAATTCTCTGCCCACTGAAGTGGTGGAGGCTACCTCGTTGAATATGTTTAAATCACGGATAGATGGATTCCTGATCGGTAAGGGAATTAGGGGTTATAGGGATCAGGTGGGTAAGTGGAACTGATCCACTTCAGATCTTATTGAATGGCGGGGCAGGCTCGAGGGGCTAGATGGCCTACTCCTGCTCCTATTTCTTATGTTCTTATGTTCTTATACCTCAGATGATCCCAAGGTGCCACTACGGGGAAGTGTGGTCACATTTGTATTTTTTATTCATTTATGGGACATGTGCATCACTGGCTGGGCTAGCATTTATTGAAAATGCATCATTGCTCTTGAACTGAGTGTTGCTGGGCCATTTCAGAGGGTAGATGAGAATCAACCACATTATTGTGGCTCTGGAGTCATATGTAGGCCAGACTAGGTAAGGACAAAGGTTTTCCTTCAATAAAGGAGGCCAGATGGGTTTTTCCTGACAATCGGTTCCATGGTCATCGGTAGATTCTGAATTCCAGATATTTTTTATTGAATTCAAATTCCACCATCTGCTGTGGCGGGATTCGAACCTGGGTCCCCAGAACATTAGCTGAGTTTCTGGATTAATAGTCCAGCGATAATACCACTAGACCATCACCTCCTGCCTCCTATCACCTGCTTCCACCTAGTTCTCATTTCCATTTTCTCTATCATTTAATTCCATGAAGGATGATTCTGGGGCCCCTTTACAAAGACATCTGTCGTCTCAGTAATAAAACAGGAATGCCTTCCCATGTTTCTGGCTGGGGGTGTGGAGGGACAAGGGGGAGGGTGTGTTGTCCAGATGGTGCCCTGGTTTGGACGCACCTGCTGCCCTCACACATAGAACATAGAACAGTACAGCACAGAACAGGCCCTTCGGCCCACGATGTTGTGCCGAGCTTTATCTGAAACCAAGATCAAGCTATCCCACTCCCTATCATCCTGGTGTGCTCCATGTGCCTATCCAATAACCGCTTAAATGTTTCTAAAGTGTCTGACTCCACTATCACTGCAGGCAGTCCATTCCACACCCCAACCACTCTCTGCGTAAAGAACCTACCTCTGATATCCGTCCTGTATCTCCCACCACGAACCCTATAGTTATGCCCCCTTGTAATAGCTCCATCCACCCGAGGAAATAGTCTTTGAACGTTCACTCTATCTATCCCCTTCATCATTTTATACACCTCTATTAAGTCTCCCCTCAGCCTCCTCCGCTCCAGAGAGAACAGCCCTAGCTCCCTCAACCTTTCCTCATATGACCTACCCTCCAAACCAGGCAGCATCCTGGTAAATCTCCTCTGCACTCTTTCCAGCGCTTCCACATCCTTCTTATAGTGAGGTGACCAGAACTGCACACAATATTCCAAATGTGGTCTCACCAAGGTCCTGTACAGTTGCAGCATAACCCCACGGCTCTTAAACTCCAACCCCCTGTTAATAAAAGCTAACACACTATAGGCCTTCTTCACAGCTCTATCCACTTGACTGGCAACCTTTAGAGATCTGTGGATATGGACCCCAAGATCTCTCTGTTCCTCCACAGTCTTCAGAACCCTACCTTTGACCCTGTAATCCACATTTAAATTTGTCCTACCAAAATGAATCACCTCACATTTATCAGGGTTAAACTCCATTTGCCATTTTTCAGCCCAGCTTTGCATCCTATCTATGTCTCTTTGCAGCCTACAACAGCCCTCCACCTCATCCACTACTCCACCAATCTTGGTGTCATCAGCAAATTTACTGATCCACCCTTCAGCCCCCTCCTCTAAGTCATTAATAAAAATCACAAAGAGCAGAGGACCAAGCACCGATCCCTGCGGCACACCGCTAGCAACCTGCCTCCAATCCGAAAATTTTCCATCGACCACCACCCTCTGTCTTCGGTCAGACAGCCAGTTACCTATCCAATCGGCCAACTTTCCCTCTATCCCACACCTCCTCACTTTCATCATAAGCCGACCATGGGGGACCTTATCAAACGCCTTACTAAAATCCATGTATATGACATCAACTGCCCTACCTTCATCAACACACTTAGTTACCTCCTCAAAAAATTCTATCAAATTTGTGAGGCACGACTTGCCCTTCACGAATCCGTGCTGACTATCTCGGATTAATCCGCATCTTTCTAAATGGTCGTAAATCCCATCCCTAAGGACCCTTTCCATCAATTTACCAACCACCGAAGTAAGACTAACCGGTCTATAATTACCAGGGTCATTTCTATTCCCTTTCTTAAACAGAGGAACAACATTCGCCATTCTCCAGTCCTCTGGCACCATCCGCGTGGACAGCGAGGACCCAAAGATCAACGCCAAAGGCTCTGCAATCTCATCCCTTGCCTCCCACAGAATCCTAGGGTACATTTCATCAGGCCCAGGGGACTTATCGACCTTCAGTTTATTCAAAACTGCCAAGACATCCTCCCTCCGAACATCTATTTCCTCCAGCCTATTAGCCTGTAACACCTTCTCTTCCTCAAAAACATTGCCCCTCTCCTTGGTGAACACTGAAGAAAAGTATTCATTCATCACCTCGCCTATCTCTACTGACTCCATACACAAGTTCCCACTACTGTCCTTGACCGGCCCTAACCTCACCCTGGTCATTCTTTTATTCCTCACATAAGAGTAAAAAGCCTTGGGGTTTTCCTTGATCCGACCCGCCAAGGACTTCTCATGTCCCCTCCTAGCTCTCCTCAGCCCCTTTTTCAGCTCATTCCTTGCTAACTTGTAACCCTCAATCGAGCCACCTGAACCTTGTTTCCTCATCCCTACATAAGCTTCCCTCTTCCTTTTCACAAGACATTCCACCTCTTTTGTGAACCATGGTTCCCTCACTCGGCCATTTCCTCCCTGCCTGACAGGAACATACCTATCAAGGACATCCAGTATTTGTTCCTTGAAAAAGTTCCAATTTTCATTAGTTCCTTTCTCTGACAGTTTCTGTTCCCAACTTATGCCCCCTAATTCTTGCCTAATTGCATCATAATTACCCCTCCCCCAATTGTAAACCTTGCCTTGCCGTACGGCCCTATCCCTCTCCATTGCAATAACAAAAGACACCGAATTGTGGTCACTATCTCCAAATTGCTCTCCCACAACCAAATCTAACACTTGGCCCGGTTCATTTCCCAGTACCAAATCCAATGTGGCCTCACCTCTAGTCGGCCCATCCACATATTGTGTCAGGAAACCCTCCCGCACACACTGCACAAAAACTGCCCCATCCAAACTATTTGACCTACAAAGGTTCCAATCAATATTTGGAAAGTTAAAGTCCCCCATGACAACTACCCTGTGACCCCCACACATATCCATAATCTGCTTAGCAATTTCTTCCTCCACATCTCTATTACTATTTGGGGGCCTATAGTAAACTCCTAGCAACGTGACCGCTCCTTTCCTATTTCTAACTTCAGCCCATATTACCTCAGTGTGCAGATCCCCCACGAAGTGCCTTTCCGCAGCCGTTAAACTATCCTTGATTAACAATGCCACTCCTCCACCTCTTTTACCAGCTTCCCTACACTTAGTGAAACATCTATACCCCGGATCGTCCAACAACCATTCCTGTCCACACCACCAAGTCAGGCCTATCACTACCCTTTATAAAGCCGATATGCCTCAAATCACTTGTGGTGCCCATCCCCAGGCTTACAACAGAAAGTGCAAGGAAGTGGGAACTCTTATTCCAAGGAATCCCCACCTTGATCTTCAAGGGAAGGTGAAGAGCCTGCTGCCTAATAAGACCACTCGAAAATTCTAGACTGTTAGTTGTCATGGTTCAAGTCAGAAAGTCCAAAGTGTTTTATGAAGCCTGCCTGAGTCACAAGTTTTGCACCTTGAATTTGGCTAGGATAAGCACAAGATGTTTCACTTCAGGTATGATTCAAGTGACCCATTAGGGAGCTTTTATCAAACAAAGTTTGATATATTTAAGAATATAGTTAACATGTATAGTAAGAAAATTAGCAAGAACATTTATCAATTACAAACAACAACAAAACAACAAGAGTTAACACATGACTCTTAATGAATATGTCTAATGTGTTCCATTTTAAAGCAAAACCCATAGACAAAAAAAAAACTTTTTCACAGGTTTAACAACACAGACTAATGCTCATTTGATACGGAGACCGAGGCCATTAGTTGAATTCTGCAGTCCAATGCTCTTGAGACTCAGAACAGTTTGAAGACAAGATAGCTTCCCAAAGCATCAGAGCACAGATTCTTTACTGCAACATGGCAACAAGCCTTTCTTTCAGCTCACTGGTAAAATTTTCAAAGCTGAACAGAGAGAGAGGGAGAGAGACTTCTTTTCCAGCTTGTTTCTAAGACCCCCTCTAACCCTATAGCCTAAACAAAATTGAAAGCTGAAAATCTTTGGTCACCTGACTTGCCCACAGTTTTATTTCCTCCTTCCAGCAATGAAATTGTGGGCGGCACGGTAGCACAGTGGTTAGCACTGCTGCTTCACAGCTCCAGGGTCCTGGGTTCGATTCCTGGCTTGGGTCACTGTCTGTGTGGAGTTTGCACATTCTCCTCGTGTCTGCGTGGGTTTCCTCCGGGTGCTCCGGTTTCTTCCCACAGTCCAAAGATGTGCGGGTTAGGTTGATTGGCCATGCTAAAAATTGCCCTTAGTCTCCTGAGATGCATAGGTTAGAGGGATTAGTGGGTGAATCTGTAGGGATATGGGGGTAGGGCCTGAGTGGGATTGTGGTTGGTGCAGGCTCGATGGGCCGAATGGCCTCTTTCTGTACTGTAGGGTTTCTATGATTTCTATGAGATCACCCAAGGCTGTGACCATGAATTAAAAAAAACTCTTAAGGATACACTAACATCACACAGTCCAGAATTGTCCATCATCCTGCCAACCTTCTACAGAGGTTACATCGCAGTCTGACGGAGTGAACGAGGGACCTCAGAACCCTTGAGTCAAAAATTACAACTGAAAATAAGATGAAGAAAGAGAAGACAGTCCTCAGTTTAATATTAGATCCTCTCAATGTATCCAACCACTTACATTCATGACTAGAGTTTACAAATGAACCCCACTCGAAACATTGCACTGCAGTGCGAAATTCGGAGTAATTTCATTCGCCATGCTCCGCTTTCCTCCCACAATGCATCTGGTTAGGTGCATTGACCGTAACAGGCGCCGAAGTGTGGCGACTAGGGGAATTTCACAGTAACTTCATCGCAGTGTTAATGTAAGCCTTACTTGTGGCTAATAAATAAATAAATAAAACTTTAACCGAGAGATCTGTCGCATTTGAAGTCAGGGAGACAGCAGAGTAGATTTTGCAGTGTATTAAGCAGTCAATAGCACACATTCAGTAAGGCTCATTGACCATCACAGTCTGAGGATTCGGGGTAGACCACTTAGGATGGAGATGAGGAGACACTTCTTCACCCAAAGAGTGGTGAGCCTGTGGAATTCATTACCACAGGAAGTAGCTGATGCCAAAACATCGGATGTATTCAAGAGGCGGCTGGATATCGCACTTGGGGCGAATGGGATCAAAGGTTATGGGGAGAAAGCAGGATTAGGCTATTGATATGAATGATCAGCCATGATGGTGATGAATGGCGGAGCAGGCTCGAAGGGCCGAATGGCCTCCTCCTGCTCCTATCTTCTATGTTTTTATGTTTCTATCACAACAGAATTTCCAAAATGCAAACATGATACTCCACACTGGGTGAAAGATTGGTCTGCCTTTTATCAGTGCAATGGGCTAGAGCCAATCCACTCTGTTTACCACATTGAAGAGTGAATGGAGCTGCGTGGGGTTTGCGAACGAGGGGGGCAATTGAAACCTGTTGTGTTTTTTTTGCTGCAAATTTACCACACTGCCCCACCCCAAGATTCATCCAGGTTTCAGAGCCATGGTCCCTAATTTAGACTTGGTGCTTAAGTACGAACTTGGCATGGTGTAACCCACAAGGCTACAGGTCAGGAGCTGAAAGTGGGATTAGGCTGGATGGCTGCTTGTTGGCCGGTGTGCACAAGATGGGCTGAATAGCCTCCTTCCACGCTGTAAATTTTTGACGACTCTGTGGAAAGCCCACAGAGCTTGAAGAGCACAGTTGGTTGGAGAGACGCAGAAACTTGGCAAGGGTGTTGAAAACAGAGCAGCTTACACTCGCAGTGAACTTGGATGCATTCTGCGTAGGAGTGGCAGGGAAATTGGATGTGTACAATCAATCATTAGACTGCCAGGATAGCTGAGATACACAGAGCAACCTGATTAGCAGATTGTCAGGCAATCTGGATCTTACAGAGTCATGTTAAACTTCCTGGAAATCAGACACATGAAGTATCAAGACACGACCAGAAAAACTAGGGCACGGAAAGAATAAAGAAAGATATAAATTTATATGTATTTCATGGTCTTGGGTCAAGCCACTGCTTTTCACAGCAAATTTGATGACATTTTCAATAGATATGCACTTACTTAGGACTTTTTAACTGTTGACTATAGTAGAGCCTCAAGCAAGATTTAATGCTGGAATAAATAAGGTAGAATTATCTCAAAAGCAAAGGAATATGTACATTTATAGAGTGCATTTCACAACCTCAGGATTCCAGTGAATTCATACCAAGTTATGGGCTGGAATTCTGCCATCCAGCCTGCCACTGGAATTTTAGCGGGCGGGTTGCAGACAATGTGAAACCCCATTGACAGTCGGACGGGAATTTCCGGCTTTCAGACCAGTGCGGCCAGAGAATTCCGTGCATGAAGTCCAATGAAGGTAGTGAAGTGTACTTGAAGTGCAGTCACCGTTGCAATTACGAAATATGGAGTCAATTTGTGCACAGCAAGCTCCCACAAAGGGCAATGTGATCATCACCAGATAACTGTTTTGAGTGATCTCGGTTGAAGAAGAATTACTGGCTGGGACACTGGAAAGACGCCATCTAGGACAAAATAGTTCACTTAATCGATGACCAATCCACTATCTTAAGCATTCACTCCCTCCGCCACCAACGCACAGTGGCAGCCGTGTGTACTATCTACACGATGCATTGCAGCATCTCACCAAGGCTTTTCCAACAGCACCTTCCAAACCTGTGACCCCCACCACCTAGAAGGACATGAGCAGCAGATGCATGGAAATACCATCATCTGCAAGTCACACACCATCCTGCCTTTGAAATAAAATGGCGCGTTGGCACAGTGGTTAGCATTGCTGACTCACGGGACCAGGGACCTGGGTTCGATTCCCGGCTTGGGTCACTGACTGTGTGGAGTCTGCACATTCTCCCCGTGTCTGCGTGGGTTTCCTCTGGGTGCTCTGGTTTGCTCCCACAGTCTGAAAGATGTGCTGGTTGTGGTAAACCACTGTTAAGCTTATTGCCTGTGTGTGTGTGTGTGACATGCCTGGGCATGCCCCTGCTGGCCCTGCCTGAGACTCCTCCCCTCCTGGTCCAGGTATAAAGGTGACTGCTCCCCACCCCCCTGCCTCAGTCTCTGGACTAGTTCATCAGCATGGGTGTGCTCCAAGTCTTTTGCGAATAAAAGCCTATTTGTTCTTGCATACAAACTAGTCTTTGCTTGATTGATAGTGCATCACTGGTTAGGTGCTTTGGCCATGCTAAATTCTCCTTCAGTGTACCTGAACAGGCGCCGGAGTGTGGCAACTAGGGAATTTTCACAATAACTTCATTGCAGTGTTAATGTAAGCCTACTTGTGACTAATAAATACATTAACAAAGCCTACTTGTGACAATAATACTTTAAATTTTTATTCCTTCACTGTCACAGAACTCCCTCCCTAACAACACTGTGGGTATACCTACACCACATGGACCACAGCAGTTGGAAAATGTGACTCACCGTCACCTTCTAAGGGCAAGTAGAGATGGGCAATAGATGCTGAACCAGCCAGCAAGACCCAAATCCCACAAATGGATAAGAAAGTATTTGGAAGCAGTTATGGATCCAGGTTTGCTTTGATGACCATAAAAGGTTTATAATGCTGTTTGCCATAGAACGGTCATAGCTATCTTTGGATTTGGATGAGAATTTAGTAGGCATGGTTAGTAAGTTTGCAGATGACACTAAGATTGGTGGCATAGTGAACAGTGAAGAAGGTTATCTAGGATTGCAATGGGATCTTGATCAATTGGGCCAGTGGGCTGTTAAATGGCAGATGGATTTAGATAAATGTGAGGTGATGCATTTTGGTAGATTGAACCAGGGCAGGACTTACTTAGTTCATAGTAGGGTGTTGGGGAGAGTTATAGAACAAAGAGATCTAGGGGTACAGGTTCATAGCTCCTTGAAAGTGGAGTCACAGGTGGACAGATTGGTGAAGAAGGCATTCAGCATGCTTGGTTTCATTGGTCAGATCATTGAATAGAGGAGTTGTGATGTCTTGTTGAAGTTGTATAAGACATTGGTAAGGCCACACTTCGAATACTGTGTACAGTTCCGGTCACCCTATTATAGAAAGGATATTATTAAACTAGAAAGAATGCGGAAAAGATTTACTAGGATGCTACGGGGGCTTGATGGTTTGAGTTATAAGGAGAGGTTGGATAGACTGGGACATTTTTCCCTAGAGCGTAGGAAGCTTAGGGGTGATGTTATAGAGGTCTATAAAATAATGAGGGGCATAGATCAGCTAGATAGTCAATATCTTTTCCCAAAGGTAGGGGAGTCTAAAACTAGACTCAGTTGGGCAGCATGGTCAGTGCAGGCTTGGAGGGCTGAAGAGCCTGTTCCTGTGCTGTAATTTTCTTTGTTCTTTGTTAGAGGGCATAGGTTTAAGTGAGAGGGGAGAGATACAAAAATGTCCAGAGGTGCAATTTTTTTCACACAGGGGATGATGAGTCTGGGTGATGGTGAGAAGGGTCTAGAACGAGCTGTCAGAGGTAGTAGTAAAGGCGGGTACAATTTTGTCTTTTAAAAAGCATTTAGACAGTTACATGGGTAAGATGGGTATAGAGGGATATGGGCCAAACGCGGGCAATTGGGACTAGTTTAGTGGTGAAAAAAAGGGACAGCATGGACAAGTTGGACCAAAGGGCCTGATTCCATGCTGTAAACCTCTATGACTCTATCATTCCTCCATTGTGTGACTTTTTCCTCTTTTAGGGGCAATATCAAGAAGGAAAGGAAAAACTTGCATTCAGCAGGCAACTTTCAAACCTTCAGGATATCTCACAGTACTTCACAACCAAGCAGGGCTGATCAAATTGGAAAAGGGCACAAGTATGCAGCAAGTAGTGTGGAGAAGATCTGGCCTATAACTTTCAGCAATTAGTGTCTGGCAGGCTGCCAGAGGGAGAATTCAATTGGATGTCAGCACAGGCTGAAACAATGAATGAAGGTGAGATGCTTCATGTCACCCTCACATCAGAAAAGGGCGTGGCAGCCAGCAGGCTCAGCTGTGGATCCTGGGGAGATACCTCGACGTAATGGGAGGTGAGGTGCCAAGAAGATCGGAACTCAGAAACTCGCCGGCGCAAATTTAAAGTTAATGCTCATTTATTAGTCACAAGTAAGGCTTACATTAACACTGCAATGAAGTTACTGTGAAATTCCCCGAGTCACCACACTCCACCACCTGTTTGGGTCAATGCACGTCTTTCAGACAGGAAACCAAAGCACCCGGAGGAAACCCACGCAGATACGGAGAAAATATGCAGACTCTGCACAGACAGTGACCCAAGCTGGGAATCGAACCCGGGTCCCTAGCGCTGTGAAGCAGCAGTGCTAGCCAATGTGCCACCGTGCCACCCCAAAAATCTTACCCTCTGGACTCTGAGCCCAAACCGCCATTCACACAGATGGAGAGTGTCAGCTCAAAACCGCCCCCAATGATTTTGTGGAGTCCCAAAGACATTTCGCATATTCAAAATGTAATTGTATAGTGGGCAGCGTGAGTTCAAATCCTAAAAGGATGAGCTCCAATGGTCAAAATAGTCTGTTGTCATCCTTAATAATTCCTATATAACATCTCTCCCATGTTAGATTAATTACTTAATTCACAATGTTATTTAAGAGGCAGCTACAACTGCGCCATTTCACAAATATATCATTAATTATAATCATACATTTTTTGGAAGCAAAGTCTATAAATATATTGCTTCCCAATGATGCATTCGCACAAACAAGATTAACACTGATAACATTTTTATACCTAACAATCTGCATAAGAATTATTCATTCACTGTAGAGTTTCTTTGTGAAGAAAAATTAATGCATCGTTTTACAAATCTGCTGCTGAATCAACGAAACACTGCATTTTATTTTCTGCTTCCCGGAAACAGCTCCTGTTGAGTTTAAACTCTCCCGCCTGGAGAAGGCGACAGCCGAGCACGAAGCAAGTTTACATTCTTTCCATTCACACTTCAATTTGGCTCCATCGTGACACTCCTGTCGAGATAAGGGCCGGAGTTTTCCAGCCCTTCACGCCGGCAGGATTCTCCGGTCCTGCTGCAGTGAACAGAGATTTGGCCGAGCGACAAATTCTCCTTCCTCGCTGGCAGCGGCAGGGGAGCATGAATGGCCAGAAAATTTCACCATCGTCAGCCAAAACTCGGACTGGGTGGCCAATCTGACCATATACGGTCTCGATATTTGGTAGCACAGTCGTAGACCCTCAATGATGAATACATCCCATGTCATCAGAATTGTGTCAAATGGTTAATCTGATGACACTGTGGTTGAAGAGAATGCTTTATTACTGCAAGGAACTCAGATTAACCATGTTATTATTTTTGCTCTTTTAAGGGCATAAGAATATAAGTTAAGAAACAGGAGTCCCTTCAGTCTGCTTTGCCATTCAGTAAGACCATACTGATCTGATTATGGCCTTAGCTCCACTTTTCTGTCTGTCCCCCCTAACCTTTGACACCCCAATGATCACCAACCTCCCCCAAGACCCCGGCTCTACTCTCTGACTCCCCCCCCTCTCTCTCTGACTCCCCCTCCCTCTCTCTGACTCCCCCTCCCTCTCTCTGACTCCCCCTCCCTCCCTCTGACTCCCCCTCCCTCCCTCTGACTCCCCCCCCTCTCTCTGACTCCCCCTCCCTCTCACTGACTCCCCCTCCCTCTCTCTGACTCCCCCCCCCCTCCCTCTGACTCCCCCTCCCTCTCTCTGACTCCCCCTCCCTCTCTCTGACTCCCCCTCCCTCTCTCTGACTCCCCCTCCCTCTCTCTGACTCCCCTTACCGCTCTCTGACTCCCCCTCCCTCTCTCTGACTCCCCCTCCCTCTCTCTGACTCCCCCTCCCTCTCTCTGACTCCCCCTCCCTCTCTCTGACTCCCCCTCCCTCTCTCTGACTCCCCCTCCATCTCTCTGACTCCCCCTTCCTCTCTCTGACTCCCCTTACCGCTCTCTGACTCCCCCTTCCTCTCTCTGACTCCCCCTCCCACTCTCTGACTCCCCCTCCCACTATCTGACTCCCCCTCCCACTCTCTGACTCCCCCACCCTCTCTCTGACTCCCCCTCCCTCTCTATGACTCCTCCTCCTCCCACTCTCTGACTCCCCCTCCCACTCTCTGACTCCCCTTACCGCTCTCTGACTCCCCCTCCCTCTCTCTGACTCCCCCTCCCTCTCTATGACTCCTCCTCCTCCCACTCTCTGACTCCCCCTCCCACTCTCTGACTCCCCTTACCGCTCTCTGACTCCCCCTCCCTCTCTCTGACTCCCCCTCCCTCTCTATGACTCCTCCTCCTCCCACTCTCTGACTCCCTCTCCCTCTCTCTGACTCCCCCTCCCACCCTCTGACTCCCCCTCCCACTCTCTGACTCCCCCTCCCACTCTCTGACTCCCCCTCCCATTCTCTGACTCCCCCTCCCACTCTCTGACTCCCCCTCCCTCTCTCTGACTCCCCCACCCTCTCTCTGACTCCCCCACCCTCTCTCTGACTCCCCCTCCCTCTCTCTGACTCCCCTTCCCTCTCTCTGACTCCCCTTCCCTCTCTCTGACTCCCCCTCACTCTCTCTGACTCCCCCACCCTCTCTCTGACTCCCCCTCCCTCTCTCTGACTCCCCTTCCCTCTCTCTGACTCCCCCTCCCTCTCTCTGACTCCCCCTCCCTCTCTCTGACTCCCCCTCCCCATCATGATGCTGCAAACCACATTATGCCCACTCCTCCCCCACCTCCACACCTCCCCTCCCCCACTTGCCATGATCACCATCCTAAATAGCAGGAAAGCTACCTGCCTCCAGGCTGGGCCATCTCTTGTAGCCTTCCCCACTCAATAGGCAGCTGAGCACTGGGGAACCTGTTAAAAATAGCCACACACGTTATGGAGTTAATCTGTGCTGATTAAGGACACCTATATCAAAGTCTGTCTAAGTCTGCCTTGAATATATTCAATGACTGAACCCCCATTGCTCAATGAGAAAGGGAATTCCAAAGATTCATAACCTTCTGAGGGAAGAAATTCCTCCTCATCTCCGTCTTAAATGGAAGGCCCCTTATTCTGAAACTATGCCCCCTTGTATTAGGTTCCCCCTCGAGCAGACACTTCCTCTCAGTAGCTATCTAGTGAAGACCTTCAGAATCTGATACGTTTCAATAACGTTTGATTTGCAGACCCCCTACTTTGGGCTAAAAGCACTGTTGGTGACACATTCATGAACCATTTGTTTTTCCAAGCTGGTCAGAAAGATTCTAAGCCATTCCCTTCAATTTGGCAATTACTATTAGGGTACTATTTACTGCGGTGTGATGGGAAATAAACTACAGCCACCCAGAAGCCTGGGTTTCATTAAACAGCACGGAGTCCTAACTCCAGAACGTGTGTGGTTATTTTTAACAGGTTCCCCACTGGGGAAAACTGCAGAAAGAAGCCACTGCCCAGAGGCAGGTAGCTTTCCTGTTACTCAGAGTGGTTGTCATGACAGGTGGGGGTGGGAAGGGGAGGGAGGGGGGGAAGGTGGTGGGGAGTGGGCATAATCTGGTTTGGAGCATCAAGATGACCATGGAGAGAGGGAGTCAGAGAGCGATCCAGGGTCTTCGGGAAGGTTGGTGAGCATTGGGCCGGGGGTCGCTGATTGCAAAGGTATCTGAATGTGGTTGGGGGATGTCCAATTGTGTCAAATGGAAAACAGATTCGTTTGGTGAACTAGAAGAGTGGGGGAAACATTCCTGCTCCTCTTGACCCACAAGCAAGGCAGGAAAGGCACTTACGTCTTCCAAGGAGCACTCCTCACTTCCCTTTAGCCGACAGATTTCCCAAATCCTTGGAAACACGATCATCCAGGCTGGAAGAAGATAAAATCTGAAGCATTTAGTCTCATTCAAATATTTAAATGAGCAATCTAAGTTGATTGGCCATTGTCACTCACCCTTGTTCTGTTAAAAGTGGAAGTAGGTTAAAGTGTTAAAGTTTATTTTATTATATAAGTAGGATTACATTAACACTACAATGAAGTTACTGTGAAAATCCCCTAGTTGCCACACTCCGGCGCCTGTTCGGGTACACTGAGGGAGAATTTAGCACGGCCAATGCATCCTAACCAGCACGTCTTTCGGACTGTGGGGGGAAACCGGAGCATCCGGAGGAAACCCACGCAGACACGGGGAGAACGTGCAGACTCCGTGCAGTGACCCGACTCAAGAATAGCTTCTTCCCTGCTGCCATCAGACTTTTGAATGGATCTATCTCACACTCAGTTGATCTTGCTCTACACCTAACTATGACTGTAATGCACTACATTCTGGACTTTCTCCTTTCCTTCCCTATGAACGGTATGCTTTGTCGGTATAGCGCGCAAGAAACAATACTTTTTACTGTCCACTAATACATGTGACAATAATAAATCAAACCAAAATCCATGATGGGAATCAAATCCAGGCCCTTGGCGCCGTGAGGCAGCAGTGCTAACCATTATGATGGGTTGGAGGCGGGATGAATTTAGATTTGAGATCTTGACAGCCAAACTGAACCAAACCCCACCTGTCCTGGAGGAGCAGTTAAAAATTCCCAACTTCCACCTTCATGCTGCCAGATCTCAGATCCTCGTAATGCTTTTGTCTTGGGTTTGATGTCAGTCCTTGCTTTGATAATGTTTCTGTGAAGCACCTCACGGCGCTTTGCTATGTTAAAGATTTTATCTGAATATAAGTTATTGGTGTGGCAGCTTGGACACATTAGAAAACCTAATGATGTAAGGAAACAAAATGAGCACATCCAGCCCTCAGTTGGAGAACCAATCTACCAGTGCTAATTAACATTGTTGATCTTCTTACTCACTCAAATTAACCTCCTCGAAAAAGTCAAAGCATTTGTTTAAAAAACTGAGGTCCAAAAAAAAAAGGTCCTAAGTGTGTTAAAATCCAGACAGAGAGATTGTGAAACAGAAAATTATCAGCATTATTTCTCCCTGTACATGCTAAGCAAATCCAATCTGCTAGAAAGCAACGCTTAACTATAATTACAATATCTTTATTCATTCGTGGGACATAGAGTCATAGAGGTTTACAGATGGAAACAGGCCCTTCGGCCCAACTTGTCCATGCCGCCCCTTTTTTTAACCCCTAAGCTAGTCCCAATATGGGTGTCGCTGGCTGGCCAGCATTTATTGCCCATCCCTAGCTGCCTTTGAGAAGATGGTGGTGAGCTGCCTTCTTGAGTCGTTGCATTCCACGTGCTGTGGGTTGACCCACAACGAGACAACAAAAGCTTATAATGGGATGTCTAGTTTTTTAATCCATTCAATGGCGTCTGGGGTGCAGGTTTGGTGAATTGTTCGTGCTACAAACCTTAGTTGGGGAGGTCACACTTTGGATGGTCTCTCATCTTCCACTTTTGAAACAGATAGCTGCATTGCCCATGCCCTGATTGGAATCAGTCGCGCTCCGTCCACTGTCCAGGAGGGAGGTCAAAGCCAGGGAAATCTTGTTGCGAGATCAGCTTTGAGGTTTTGGTTTTTACATCATGCATGTGTCCCACAATTCCATGCGTCTGGACAATGGGTTAATACCAGCCACCGAATATTAGCTGCTGTCTCCTGGAATGGCCAGTGTGATATTTAAACACTTACTTGGGCTTGGGGTCGGGGTGGGGGGCGGGGGGGTGGGGGGGGGGGGGGGGAGTTGAGGGGGGGAGTTGATGACAACCTATGCATGGTCTCTCTGCTTGTGTTAGCTCACTGAGAACTTGCCATCAACAGGAAGATAACTGAATGCCCGAAAGTAGCATCTTGGTCGTAGGAACATAGGAACAGGAGTAGGCCATTCAGCCCCTCGAGACTGGTCTGCATCATTCAATAAGTAAGAAGTCTAACAACACCAGGTTAAGTTCCAACAGGTTTATTTGGTCGCAAAAGCCACTAGCTTTCGGAACAGGCTGGTCCTTCTGTTCCTGAAGGAACAGCATTCCGAAAGCTAATGGCATTTGCTACCAAATAAACCAGTTGGACTTTAAACTGGTGTTGTTAGACTTCTTACTGTATTTACCCCAGTCCAACGCCGGCATCTCCACATCATTCAATAAGGTCATGGCTGACTCCAAGTCAGAAAAGCATTAAAATTATTGAATGTGTAATTGTGATGGACTGCAAGCGAGACTTTAACTTGATACAAAAGCCCAACTATTGACTTCTTCTGAAGTTCTACATGTAACGGTGCAACTGGAGATTAAATTATCTGCTATTATTAGTGATAGGCTCTAATCAGAAAGTCGTGGGTTCAGGTTAATCTCCAGGACTTAATCCAGGCTGGCATTCCTGATGAGGTACTGCTGGAAGTGGCATCTTTTGGAGGAGACATTAAACTGAGGCCCTGTCTTTCAGGAAATTTAGCAAGTCTGCTACAACTCTCACCAATCTTCACAGATACATCTGGAAGGAATGCATTCTATGGTGCATCACAGCTTGGTATGGCCCCTGCTCTGACCAAGACCGCAAGAAACTACAAAGGGTTGTGAACATAGCCCAGTCCATCACGCAAACCAGCCACCCATCCATCATGTAGACTCTGTCTATGCTTCCCGCTGCCTTGGCAAAGCAGCCAGCATAATTAAGGACCCCACGCACCCCAGACGTTCTCTCTTCCACCATCTTCCATTGAGAAAAAGATACAAAAGTCTGAGGCCACGTACCAACCAACTCAAGAACAGTTTCTTGCCTGCTGCCATCAGACTTCTGAATGGACCTACCTCGCATTAGGTTGAGCTTTCTCTACGCCCTAGCTATGACTGTGACACTATATTCTGCACTCTCTCCTTTCCTTCTCCCCTATGTACTCTATGAACGGTGTGCTTTGTATAGCGTGCAGGAAATGATACTTTTTACTATATCCCAACACATGTGACAATAATAAATCAAATCAAATCAAATCCTCTGGGATGGATGTGAACGATCCCTTTCCGAAAAGAATGGGGTGGGATTTCCTGGCTGTGCTCGCTCCAAAACCGAAAATCCCGTCCGAGGTCAACAGATCTTTCCACGGGTCTGCCCCGCGCCCGCTCCGACTCCTGTGGCGGGCAGGATGGTAAAATTCAGCTTGTGATGAGTTAATATTCATCCCTCAATGAGTATTACCAGCAACAGATTAGCTAGTCATCCCTCTGAATGCACAGCACGGTGGCACAGTGGTTAGCACCGCTGCCTTTCAGTGCCAGGGACCCAGGTTCGATTCCCGGCCTTGGGTCACTATCTGTGCGGAGTCTGCATGTTCTCTTCCCGTGTCTGCGTGGGTTTCCTCCGGGTGCTCCAGTTTCCTCCCACAGTCCAAAAGACGTGCTGGTTAGGTGCATTGGCCATGCTAAATTGTCCCAGGCACTGGAGTGTGGCAACTAGGGGATTTTCACAGTAACTTCATTGCTGTGTTAATGTAAGCCTACTTGTGACACTAATAAATAAACTTCATATGCATATGGCTGGCATGGTTTCCTACAGAGAAGCAGTGATGATACTCCATAAGTCAATCATTGACTGTGAGGTGTATTGCCCCATGCAAAGTGTCGGGCATGCAAATGTCCTTCATTCAACCTGGGAGCACAACAAACGCAGCCATCAAGAGCTGATACGCCAGCTTGATTAGGCTTTGATAGGCTGTCCTATCAATAAGAAGATAGATCGCACGACTTTAAAAGAGCCACGACTGCCTGGAAGAGTAATCTCTAAATCACTTCTCAAGGTTTGGAAACATGGCTGTATTGAATATGATCCACCATGCAATGATCTTTTTCTGCCACCATCTGTCTCGCTGCATTCCAAAACCCTTAAACCAAATCCAAAACAAAAAAATACCATTTGGCAAGGCCATGGTGCATGAAGTGCTTGGAGCAGTCTTCCTGGCTTGCCTGGGTATTTAGAGGTATTAATTAAGTTTGATGTTACATTGGATCCATCTTCTCAGACTGCAATTACTACACAAGAGCTCGATGCTAGTTTAACCTTGTGAGGATTACAGAGACATTTATATGGAATCGTAGAAGCTTACAGCTCAGAAGGAGACCATTCAGCCCATCATGCTTCTGCAGGCTCTTTGAAAGGGCTGTTCAATTAGTCCCACTCCCCCCATCCTTTCTTCACAGCCCTTTTCCCCTAAATTACCCCCTTTTGAGCAATTATCTTATTTGCCTTTTGAAGGTTCCTATTGAATCTCCTTCCATCGCCTATTTCTGGCAAAGCGCTTTGGCGGCACGGCAGCACGGTGGTTAGAACTGCTGCCTCACAGCCCCAGGGACCCAGGTTTGATTTCGGGCCTTGAGTCACTGTCTGTGTGGAGTTTGCACATTCTCCCTGTGTCTGCGTGGGTTTCCTCCGGGTGCTCCGGTTTCCTCCCACAGTCCGAAGATGTTTAGGTTAGGTGGATCGGCCATGATAAATTGCCCCTTAGTTTCACATGATAGGTAGATTAGATGGGTAAGCCATAGTAAATGTTTGGGGTTACAGGGTTGGGGCGGCGGGGGAGGGTGGGTGGCGGCGAGAGGGCCTGGGTAAGATGCTCTGTCAGAGAGTCGGTGCAGACCCGATGGGCTGAATGGCCTCTTCTGCACTGTAGGGATTCTATGATTCTATGATTACAGATCGCAACACCTCGCTGTGTAAAATATCAATGTTCCTCATGTCCGTCTCTGGTTCTTTTGCCAATGACTTCAATGTCAGAGTAAAGATACACTGCAATGGCCCATTCATTCAGTGAATTCCATTGATAAAGACATACACTATGCCCACAAGAGCCTGTCAACATTATTAATGATTTGGTTGCAAATTTTATTGCTTATAAAGGCATCTTTTACCCAAAAGCTTATGTGCATAATACGTCCAAGCAAAACAACACCATACCGCTTATTGAACTTACATCAAGTGGAATATTTACACGCAAATACCTTTCGTTATTTCATTAGGAAGAGGTTTGATTCTCTGAAAACAAACATCAGCCAAGTTCTATTTTAAAGCTGTTACTTTCTTGTTTGCCGTATAAATGTGGCCATCAGTCACGGTCTCAGCAACTGCAGAGTGGATGTGGGATTGAGTTCTTACTCTCAAAGAGTGGAAACTCACTGCTGACCTACAATACTGTGCATTTACATAGCGCCTTTAATGCGGTTCAACATCCTGAGGTGCTTCACAGGACATACATGAGAAGACATGAACAAAGAACAATACAGCACAGGAATAGGCCCTTCGGCCCACAAGCCTGCGCTGATGCATGGTTTCTATCCCTCTCTTCGCCTCTCGTTCATGTGCCTACCAAGATACACCTTGAACTTTGCTAACGTGCCTGCTTCCACCACCTCCTCTGGCAGCGTGTTCCAGGCACCCACCACCCTCTGTGTGAAAAACGTTCCCCGCACATCTCCCCTAAACCTTACCGCCTGTGCCGTCTTATAGTTGGCGTTTCCACCCTGGGAGAAAGTCTCTGACTATCCACTCTGTCAACGCCTCTCATAATTTTGTAGACATCTATCAGGTCACCCCTCAGTCTCCCTCTTTCCTATAAAAACAATCCAATATTATCCAATCTCTCCTCGTAGCGAATACCCTCGAGACCAGGCAACATCCTGGTAAACCTTGGATAAAGGTAAATTACTGTAGAAGCTGGAATCTGAAACCAGAAGAGAAAATGCTGGAAAATCTCAGCAGGTCTGGCAGCATCTGTAAGGAGAGGAAAGAGCTGATGTTTCGAGTCCAGATGACCCTTTGTCAAAGCTTTGACAAAGGGTCTTCTGGACTTGAAACATCAGATCTTTTCTCTCCTTACAGATGCTGCCAGACCTGCTGAAATTTTCCAGCATTTTCTCTTTTGGTTCCTCTCCCGGTAAACCTTCTTTGCAATCTCTCCAAAGCATCCACGTCTTTCCGGTAGTGTGGCGACCAATACCGCACACAGTATTCCAAATGTGACCTAACAAAAGCTTTATGCAGCTATAACATAACTTGCCAATTTTATACTCTATGCCCTGGCCAATGAAAGCAAGAATGCAGTGTGCCTCTTGACTATCTTATCCACCTGTGTTGTCACTGAGGGCAGGTACAGTGTGTGTGTGAATGCTGAATAACTAGCATTTGTTTATCACTAATGCTGGCTTTGATATTTTGGTGCAGATAATAGATAGCACAGATATATATCGTACAACTGGGGACAAATGCAGCACAGTGAAACACTTCACATGCTAAAGGCTCTCCGAGGAGACGTGAAACCTGAATTTAACTCCTTGCTTCACTAGTCGCCTTTTTGTAAATCACTTCACAGCAGCGTCAGTGACCCGAGGGCCAGTAAGTGAAAGCAAAGTTCAGAGTCTGTTTCCACTCACTTGTTGTATGAAAGATTCTGAGGCATCTTTGAGTGGAACCTGGGCAGTGAGTTAATAAGTCTACCATGGGCAACAAAGAACCCTCATTGTCACATCTTACTAGATATCCCAAAGTCCTTCCATGACTGTTGAAGTGTCGGTGCACAGGGATAGGAAGCCCAGAAAGGCGAGGAACACAGAGAGTCCCGCTGAACAAAGGACAAAGAACAAAGAAAATTACAGCACAGGAACAGGCCCATCGGCCTTCCAAGCCTGCACCGACCATGCTGCCCGACTGAACTAAAACCCCCTACCCTGTCCGAGGACCATATCCCTCTATACCCATCCTATTCATGTATTTGTCCCGACACCTCTTAAAAGTCACTATCTACTTCCACTACCTTCCCCGGCAGCGAGTTCCAGGCACCCACCACCCTCTGTGTAAAAAATTTGCCTCGTACATCTCCTTTAAACCTTGCCCCTCGCACCTTAAACCTATGCCCCCTAGTAATTGACTCTTCCACCCTAGGAAGAGTTATTTTCAAAGGGCAGTTATTCCTGGTATCCTGGCCAATAGTTATTCCTCCAGCAAAATCAGCAAAAGCAGATCTTCACATTGCTGTTTGTGGGATCTTGCTGTGCGCTCATCAGTTGCGGAATTACAACAGCGACCTCGCTTCAGAGTGAATTAACTGTGAAATTCTTTTGGACACCCTAATATTGTGGTATTTCTCGTAATCCCTTTGCAGACTGAACAAGCAATGTGGGTCGATTATGTCCAACACATACTAACTTTATATTTGTTTAAAACAGAAACTAGCCTGAATATTGGATGTGAAAACATTAAGCAGGATGGGCAAGAGCCTTAAGGAGAATGACAGAGCAGAGAGATCTGAAGAAGATGAAAAGGGATGACATGCCTATTGCTTGCTCTGCATTGCAGGAACACTTCTTAATGCATAACATCATCCAGCTTTCAAACATAATGCTACTGTAGTGTTAACCTTGAACTGCAAAATAACATCGCAGTAAATGGACCTACATATTTCACCCACTCATCCATGGTTGTAAAAATAAGTCAGTAATTGAAAAGGAAGGAGAGTTACATGTCTGAACTGCTCCAGAGATTGGTTGGTTTCTGATTGCTCTTTAAGCACAGATATCAAAGTCAGTTGCAACTGCTATATCACAATTAAGTTAAATCTCTTTAGCTCTTTATGCTGAACATTGCCTAGACAACACCATGATACAAGGTTGATATGTTAAGTTGCCTGAGTGATATGATGAGCGGATGAAATTCTAGCCGGTCCAGAGATGCAGAATGAATAATTTGTGGAGTGGGAACCGAGTAAGGACATTTTTCCAACAAGACAATGAATCTTAGTTGCTTAATATCCAGACCTCTTTCATCAACACATTGGGTGGAACTTTCCGGGCCCACTCTCCCCGAAACTGGAAAATCCGGCCCATGCTCAACGGACCTTTCCATGGTCCGCCCCTCACCCATTACAATTCCCGTGGCGGGCGGAACGGGAAAATTCACCTCATTGTGGATTGAATCTACTATCAACAGGATCCAACGCAACAACTTGTCAAAGCTACTTTGACAGAACCTTCCAGATCTTCAACCCCACCACCAAGAAGGGCAACAGCTGCAAGATTGTTGTAGCACCATCAACTCAAGCAACTTGTATTTATCGAGCCTCCTTTAACCCCGCAAATCATCCACAGAGAAACATTATCAACAATATTTGACACTAAACCACATAAGGAGATACCAGGACAGGTGACCAAAAGCTCAGTCAAAGAAGTTGGTTTTAAGGAGCGTCTTGAAGGAGGACAGAAGGTGGAAGGATGGTTGAAGGAGGGAATTCCAGATCTTAGGGCCCAGTCAGCTGAAGGCACGACCGCAAGTGGTGCACAATGTTGGAGATCAGGAAGAGCAAGAGGCCAGAATTGGAAGATGCAGAGATCTCGGGATTGTTGGGGTTGGGGGAGGTTACAGAGATAGATAGGCTGAGAGATCGTGAAAGTCATCATCTCATGATATGACTTGAGGTCTTACACCATTTGGGCTGAAATACCTTTCTTTTTTATCATGAGGTCAAAATCCCAGAACTCCCTGTCTGATACCACAATGGGAATGCCATCACCACTTGGACCACAGTGATTAAGGATAAGACCCATCCCCATTTTCCTGGGACAACAGGGAATGGATGACCAATGCACGATTAAACACTACCTGCTCCTCTTGTCATTACATCAACCTTAAAAATAAAGAAACTGACATTTCTGGAGATGGCTGCTCACTACGCCGTGCATCTAGAACTCAAGAAGAGTCGACCTAAGGCTTTGGAGTGGGCTTCAATCAGACATTAGGCCCTTAAAATACAGAGGGGCCCTAACATCTCTTTAAGGCAGCCACCAGGAATGTCCTGAAAAATTGCCTGATCCAGTTTGGTGGGGGCTGTATTTCCAATATATAGGAGGTCTTGATGCAGTGGGTTGCACACCTGCCTCTGAGCCAGAAGGTTCAAGAGCCAGTCCAAGATTTCACGGCCTAATAAGGTGCATTTCTAATAGGTTACATGACCAAACAGGTAGAATATCAACCCTCAAATCCTTCCAAACATGCCAATGGCAGGTGGTAAGAGTGGGAGTGACTTCTGGTCAGCCATGCGATGGAAAGAAATTGGAGTCCCGACCATCACTATCCATAGGTTCGGACTACAACATGCCTGGAAAGTGGCATGAATCCACAGCATCTCAGACTCCCTGACTGATCTGTAACACTCCACCACCGCGTATTGGCAGTGTGCCTCAGATATGGGAGACAGCATGATGAAAGTGATGCCTTTGACTTTGTACCGCTGCTGAAAAACAGGCCGAGTGGGATCAGCTTGGACTTCTACACGTGTCTGATGGCAGTAAGGTGGAAATCACTCTTGATTGAGATGGATGAAGAGCATTGATACACCTCAGTGGTGTTTTATCCCTTCAGTGATTTTTGCTGTCCTATTTTACCCTTTGGTCATTGTAAGTTGATGGGTAATACGGAGATATTTCAGTTTCTTAATTAATTCGTGGGACATGGGCGTCGCAGGCTGGGCCAGCATTTATTGTCCATCCCTAGTTGCCCTTGGAGGGCAGTTGAGAGTCAACCACATTGCTGGGGTTCGGGAGTCACATGTAGGCCAGACCAGGTAAGGATGGCAGATTTCCTTCCCTAAATGACATTAGTGAACCTTTAGGGAAGGTTTTCCGACAATTGACAATGGCTTTGTGGTCAATGGTAGATTCTTAATTCCAGATATTTTTTACTGAATTCTAATTCCACCACCTACTGTGGTGGGATTCGAACCTGGGTCCTCAGAACCTTAGCTGAGTTTCAGGATTAATAGTCCAGTAATAATACCACTAGGCCATCTCCTCCCCTGAGCTGTGTTCATATTTGCAACTCACAGCTGTTTCAAGGTTACCTATTTTCTCATGATGGCTGCCCTCTAAGAGTTGTGTTCTGTACTCTCAAAACCTTACCCTTAGTGCATTAAAGTGGCATTCATAAATTCAGTAATGTGTATCTATTGCTCCATCTCAGCAGTCTTGGGTTGAGTGGTGTCATTTTCCGTGTTAATACCACTATGATTCACACAGGTGATTTGCTTGGGTGATACAACAAGTTTGTATCATGTTAAGAACATAAGAACTAGGAGCCGGAGTTGGCCACCTGGCCCCTCGAGCCTGCTCCGCCTTTCAATAAGGTCATGGCTGATCTTTTCATGGACTCAGCTCCACTTACCCACCCTCTCACCATAGCCCTTAATTCCTTTACTGTTCAAAAATCTATCTATCCTTGCCTTAAAAACATTCAATGAGGTAGCCTCAACTGCTTTACTGGGCAGGGAATTCCACAGATTCACAACCCTTTGTGTGATGAAGTTCTTCCTCAACTCAGTCCTAAATCCCTTATTTTGAGGCCATGCCCCCTAGTTCTAGTTTCACCTGCCAGTGGAAGCAACTTCCCTGCTTCTATCTTATCTATTCCCTTCATAATCTTATATGTTTCTATAAGATCTCCCCTCAATCTTTTGAATTCCAATGAGTATAGTCCCAGTCTGCTCAGTCTCTCTTAACCAGCAACTGAACTGTTGTCTTAACTTTCCACTAGGGCTGTGAGTAAAGCCAGCGAGGCTGGGAGTGGAGCATGACAATACCGTGACTGGAGGCATGCTTCACAGACATTGCCTCAAAAACTGTCTCAAAATAATCCGCTCAAATGGAGATAGCACCACATTTAATCAAAACCACCACAGCTTCAACTTGATTGGTGTTAGCAAACATCTGAAAATCAGGAGGGACATTCAGAGTGGCGAAAAAGTAGAACTCAATAAGATTTACAAGGATGTTGCCAGGACTCAAGGGTCTGAGTTATCGGGAGAGATTGGACAGGCTAGGACTTTTTTCTTTGGAGCGTAGGTGACTGAGGGGTGACCTTATAGAGGTGTATAAGATCGTGAGAGGCACGGATAGGGTGAACGCACTCAGTCTTTTTCCCAGGGTTGGGGAATCGAGAACTAGAGGGCATAGGTTTAAGTTAAGAGGGGAAAGAATTAATGGGAACCTGAGGAGCAACTTTTTTACACAGAGGGTGGTACGTGTGTGGAATGAGCTGCCGGAGGAAGTGGTTGAGGCAGGGACATTGACAACATTTAAAAAGCATTTGGACAGATACATGGATAGGAAAGGTTTAGAGGGATATGGGCCAAATTCAGGCAAATGGGGTTAGCTTAGGTGGGCTTTTTGGTCGGCATGGACCAGTTTGGGCTGAAGGGCCTGTCTCCGTACCATAGATAAGAACATAAGAACTAGGAACAGGAGTAGGGCCATCTGGCCCCTCGAGCCTGTTCCACCATTCAATAAAATCATGGCTGATCTTTTCGTGGACTCAGCTCCACTTACCCGCCCGCTCACCATAGCCCTTAATTCCTTTACTGTTCAAAAATTTATCTATCCCTGCCTTAAAAACATTCAATGAGGTAGCCTCAACTGCTTCACTGGGCAGGGAATTCCACAGATTCATAACCCTTTCTATGAAGAAGCTCCTCCTCAACTCAGTCCCAAATCTGCTCCCCCTTATTTTGAGGCCATGCCCCTGGTTCTAATTTCACCCGCCAGTGGAAACAACTTCCCTGCTTCTATCTTATCTATTCCCTTTGTAATCTTACATGTTTCTATAAGATCTGCCCTCATTCTTCTGAATTCCAATGAGTATAGCCCTCGTCTACTCAGTCCCTCCTCATAAGCCAACCCTCTCAACTTCGGAATCAACCCAGTGAATCTCCTCTGCACCCCCTCCAGTGCCAGTATATCCTTTCTCAAGTAAGGAGACCAAAACTGTACACAGTACTCCATGTGTGGCCTCACCAGCACCTTATACGCATGCAATATAACCTCACTGTTTTTAAACTCCATCCCTCTTGCAATGAAGGACAAAATTCCATTTACCTTCTTAATTACCTGCTGCACCTGCAAACCAACCCAGGTCCCTCTGCACAGTAGCAAGCTGCAATTTTTTACCATTTAAATAATAGTCCATTTTGCTGTTATTTGTACCAAAATGGATGACCTCACATTTACCAACCTTGTACTCCATCTGCCAGACACTTGCCCACTCACTTAGAGTATCAATATCCCTTTGCAGATTTTCAGCATCTTCTGCACACTTTCCTCTGCCACACATCTTAATAAGAAGTTTAACAACACCAGGTTAAAGTCCAACAGGTTTATTTGGTAGCAAAAGCCACACAAGCTTTCGGAGCTCTAAGCCCCTTCTTCAGGTGAGTGGGAATTCTGTTCACAAACAGAGCATATAAAGACACAAACTCAATTTACATGAATAATGGTTGGAATGCGAATACTTACAACTAATCAAGTCTTTAAGAAACAAAACAATGTGAGTGGAGAGAGCATCAAGACAGGCTAAAAAGATGTGTGTTGTCTCCAGACAAGACAGCCAGTGAAACTCTGCAGGTCTAGGCAACAGTGGGGGTTACAAATAGTGTGACATGAACCCAATATCCCGGTTGAGGCCGTCCTCGTGTGTGCGGAACCTGGCTATCAGTTTCTGCACAGCGACTCTGCGCTGTCATGTGTCGCGAAGGCCGCCTTGGAGAACGCTTACCCGAATATCAGAGGCCGAATGCCCGTGACCGCTGAAGTGCTCCCCAACGGGAAGAAAACAGTCTTGCTGTTGGGGAGCACTTCAGCGGTCACGGGCATTCGGCCTCTGATATTCGGGTAAGCGTTCTCCAAGGCGGCCTTCGCGACACACGACAGCGCAGTCGCTGAGCAGAAACTGATAGCCAAGTTCCGCACACACGAGGATGGCCTCAACCGGGATATTGGGTTCATGTCACACTATTTGTAACCCCCACCGTTGCCTAGACCTGCAGAGTTTTACTGGCTGTCTTGTCTGGAGACAATACACATCTTTTTAGCCTGTCTTGATGCTCTCTCCACTCACATTGTTTTGTTTCTTAAAGACTTGATTAGTTGTAAGTATTCGCATTCCAACCATTATTCATGTAAATTGAGTTTGTGTCTTTATATGCTCTGTTTGTGAACAGAATTCCCACTCACCTGAAGAAGGGGCTTAGAGCTCCGAAAGCTTGTGTGGCTTTTGCTACCAAATAAACCTGTTGGACTTTAACCTGGTGTTGTTAAACTTCTTACTGTGTTTACCCCAGTCCAACGCCGGCATCTCCACAACACATCTTAATGTCATCTGTGAATTTTGACACACTACACTTGGTCCCCAACTCCAAATCATCTATGTAAATCATAAATAATTGCAGTTCCAACACTAATCCCTGAGGCACACCACTAGTCACCGATCACCAACCAGAAAAACATTCACTTACCCCCACTCTTTGCTTTCTGTTAGTTAACTAATCCTCTATCCATGCTAATATATTACCCGTAACACCGTGCACCTTTATCTTATACAGCAGTCTTTGGTGCGGCACCTTGTCAAATGCCTTCTGGCAATCCAGATACACCACATCCACAGGTTCCTCATTATCCACTGCTCACGTAGTGTTCTCAAAGAATTCCACCAAATTAGTCAAACATGACCTGCCCTTTATGAACCCATGCTGCGTCTTACCAATGGGACAATTTATGTCCTGATGTCTTGCTATTTCTTCCTTGATGATAGATTCAAGCATTTTCCATACTACAGAAGTTAAGCGAAGCTAATTCGATGATATATTTTTTATTTGGTCATGGGATGTGGGCGTCACTGGATAGGCTAGTGTCAGATTTCCTTCCCTAAAGGACATTAGTAAACCAGTTGGGTTTCATGGTCATCACTAGACTTTTAACTCCAGATTTTCATTGAATTCAAATTTCACCATCTGCCACAGTGGGACTCGAACCCGGGTCCCCAGAACATTACCCTTGGGGCCTCTGGCTAATGAGTTCAGCAACAATATCACTACATCACTGCGTCCCCACACTATGGGCGTGAGTTTACCGGCTGGTCAATCAGTGTGGCGAGCCAGGAGGATAGCGCAAGGGCCATGAATCAGAATTCTATCATCTCAGCTCCTTTTTACCGGCGAGAATGGGGCGCAAAGCCTATTAACATAGAATTGCCTATATTAACATCCACTTACTAGGTTCGGCATGGCTGCTTCCAGCGTGCCCCACCTCCCACCCCCACCCCCCCCACCCCCGCCCCCCCCCACCCCCGCCCTGCCCTGCAACCAGCACAAAGCTCCAAGCTGTCAAAGAAATTGACAGAAAGTTTATTTATTCGTGTCACAAGTAGCTTACATTAACACTGCAATGAAGTTACTGTGAAAATCCCCTAGTCGTCACACTCCGGCGCCTGTTCGGGTGCACTGAGGGAGAATTTAGCATAGCCAATGCACTTAACTAGCCTGTCATTCAGACTGTGGGAGGAAACTGGAGCACCCGGAGGAAACCCACACAGACAGCGGCCCAAGCCGGGAATCGAACCTGGGGCCCCGGCGCTGTGAGGCAGCAGTGCTAACCACTGTGCCACCATACCGCCTCCTTGCTGGAGTGCTGGAAGTTTGCAGCGCCGGGCTCATCCAAAAGACCGGTGTGGAAGACTCCCATTTTCACGCTGTTCTGGCACGTAGAAACATTTTGGAAAAACCACCCCCTAAATACCACAAGGAATAGTTCATGCAAATGGAATAGATGTATTACAACACATGAGGGAGAACGGAGCAGCAGGATATGCTGATAGAGTGAGATGAAGAGGAGAGAGTGGAATTTCATAAGAAGTACAAACTTGGAATACTGTGTACAGTTCTGTTAATCCTATTATCGAAAGGATATTATTAAACGAGAAAGAGCGCAAGAAAGATTTACGAGGATGCTACCGGGACTTGATGGTTTGAGTTATAAGGAGAGGCTGGATAGATTGGGACTTTTTTCCCTGGAGCGTAGGAGGCTCCGGGGTGATTTTATAGAGGTTGTCGGGTCTGTTTACTTCTTCGGAATAAACTTGAGCACGACTGGTTCGAAGTAAATACTCCTTTATTTTAGCGTCTTTTATAAGCATTTTACAGAAAGCGAAATAAGGATTACTTAAGAGAGAGAGAGAGATGGGGAGAGAGAGCAGTCAAAAGCCAGCACTGGATCGAACAACTCTGGATCAAACAAACTAAACATCGATCTGTGTCTACAAAATAACTGAATACTTATATTATTACAATGCTGGGTACAGGGAGGCTCCAGTTGCATCAACAACAAGCTTCTGTGGGCCTGAAAGCTTCTGTTCACCTTATGAGCAAGCTTCTTTGCCTTACATGGTACTTTCAGCTAAGTCTCGAGGCTGGACCCAGAATTCCAAGCTGATGTGGCCAAATTAGCTTAAGTTAGCTTAAAACACAGCAGGATTAATTACATTAGGCAGGAATACCTTAAAACGAAGCTGGGCAAAACATACAGAGGATCTCACAGATGTCTATAAAATAATGAGGGGCACAGATCAGCTAGATAGTCAATATCTTTTCCCAAAGGTAGGGGAGTCTAAAACTAGAGGGCATAGGTTTAAGGTGAGAGGGGAGAGATACAAAAGCATCCAGACAGGTAATTTTTTCACACAGAGAGTGGTGAGTATCTGGAACGAGCTGTCAGAGGTAGTAGTAGAGGTGGATAACATTTTGTCATTTAAAAAGCATTTAGACAGTTACATGGATAAGATGGGTATAGAGGGATATGGGCCAAACACAAGCAATTGGGATGAGCTTAGTGATTTTAAAAAAAGGGCAGGCAGCATGGACAGGTTGGGCCGAAGGGCCTGTTTTCATGCTGTAAACCTCTATGACTCTATGACTAGCATAACCCACTGACACAGGGTGCCCTGTTTCCGTGCTGTACAATTCCGCGGAATGCTACAAAGTCAGAAAAAAAAATCTGGATTTCCCATCAAACAACTGGCCTTGCCTTAACTTTTTCATCGATATAAACAGGTTTCTGTTAAAGGAAGTGGAAAGTTGGTTGCGATGGATTCTGGGGATGTGAGCGGCGTTGACAAGGCCAGCATTGATTACCCATCCCTAACTATCCTTCAGAAGTCTGGTGTTTGGCTGCCTTCCTGAACCGCTGCAGTCCCTGTGATTTCCACGGTTAACAAGGAAGATAAAAGAAAATAAACAAAGACTACTCATGACCACTGGATGCCTCAAAGTGCTTTACAGTCGATGAAACATTTTTGAAGTGTATTCACTGCTGTACAGCACAGAAACAGCCAATTAACACACAGCGAGCTCTTACAGACAGCGCTGTGATAATGGCCAGATAATCTGTTTGGGTGACATTGATTGAGGGAATCAATATTGGCCAAGACAGCGGGGCTAACTCCCTTGCTCTTCTTCGAAGTAGTACAAAGGGATCTCTTGTATCCAGCTGAGAGGGTCCGTCATATATTTCTGATAAAAAAGGTGTTAAAGGGATATGGGAAACAGGTGGGGAGGTGGATTTGAGACCAGGGAGAGATCAGCCATGATCTGACTGAATGGCGGAGCAGGCTCGAAGGGCTGCATTTGCCAACTCCTGCTCCTGATTCCTATGGTCCTATGTTAACGTCTGTAGCCGAGCAAACCCAGGGAGTGTGGGCCACAGCAGGAGAGGGATGTATGGAAAGGGTTAAGTGGACAGCTCTGTAGTATCCACACTCACCACAGGCAGACAGGACAAAATACAAATAACTACATCTCAGATGGCACTAAAACAGTCACAGACCAGGCGGTATCGCTCGAAGGTTTCAGCAAACATAAGAGAATTGATATCAATTATCAAGGCTCCAAAAGGTCTAGAGGAGCCATTGTTCCTCTGAAAACTTAATCAAATATCCAGGAGATGGGACAATTAATACCCCATCGAAATCAGTTTGACAAACATAATACTTTGATATTGTAAACGGGTGGACAGGAGATCATAGAATCATAGAATCCCTACAGTGCAGAACAAGGCCATTTGGCCCATTGAGTCTGTACCAACCACAATTCATCCCCATAACCCCATGCATTTATCCTGCTAAGGGGCAGGTCCACCTGACACTAAGGGGCAATTTAGCATGGCCAATCCACCTAACTCGCAGATCTTTGGAGTGTGGGAGGAAACCGGAGCACCCGGAGGAAACCCACTCAGACATGGAGAGAATGTGCAAACTCCACACAGACAGCCACCCAAGCCAGGACTCGAACCCATGTCCCTGGCACTGTGAGGCAGCAGTGCTAACCACTCTGCTGCCATGCCGCGCTGATGTCCTCAATGTGATTAAAGCTGAAGCACCCAAGACAATTGAACCATATAATGTAATCGAAAACAACTGTAACCAATTCAAAGTAACAGTCTGATGACCGAATCGAAATGTAACACTTTGTAATGTAAAGAAATGGGTGTAAGAAAATGTAAGACCCGATGATCAGTGGAGTAGCTCGGAAGCAAGCTGCAGTAACAGCCACGAGTTCTGCTCTCCCTCATGCATGTTGAACAAAGCCGTTTTGTTGAAGTTCTGCACAGTCTTGGAAGACTCAAGTCATTCATTCCCTCTTGCAACCTCTCATCTGAAAGATGGGACTTCCGTCAATGCAGCCCTCCTTCAGCACTTCACTGGGAGTGTCAGCCAGAACTCACAGCCCGCTAACTGTGAGGCGAGGGCTGGGCCAGGGATAACAGTGAAGATCTCAACTGACTTCAATGAAACACGTTTTAATAATACTGCTTTGGAGAATTCAGCTTCAATCGAAAGGCGAAAACATTACCATCCGTGAATGACAATCTAATTATTGGTCTACGGGTATTTGTCTGGCAGCAGGCAGTTTGGCAGAGGGTAAATTATATAACCTGCTTCTCCATGAATACAGTCTCTTTGTGTTAAATGAACGGCATTTCATTCCAGGTGACGTGAGTCGGTTGTGTTGTTACGGCATGTTAATGTGCAGCCACACGTGGAAACACTCTATTGAAATTGCGTCCCATCTTTGCTTACCTCTCAAATTTTCACCCTTCCTCCGTTTCCCAAAGGCACGGTACAAAGTAGGACAGCCCACGCGCACTGGAACAATGTTTTTATAACCCTTTTAGCATGGTAAAACAACCCAAGGTGCTTCATTGGAGGATACACAGACAACACTTGTTATTGGCCCCTTATCAAAAAAAGTTTAAAGTTTATTTATAAGTCACAAGTAGGCTTACATTAACACTGCAATGAAGTTACTGTGAAAATCCCCTAGTCGCCACACTCCGGCGCCTGTTCGGGTACACTGAGGGAGAATTTAGCATGGCCAATGCACCTAACCAGCACATCTTTCTGATTGTGGGAGGAAACCGGAGCACCCGGAGGAAACCCACACAGATAGTGACCCAAGGCAGGAATCGAACCCAGATCCTTGCCACTGTGAGGCAGCTGTGCTAACAACTATCATCGAAAGCATTCTTTCTGGTTGTATCACAGCTTGGTATGGCTGCTGCTCTGTCCAAGACCGCAAGATACTACAAAGGGTCGTGAACGAAGCCCAGTCCACCACGCAAACCAGCCTCCCATCCATTGGCACTGTCTACACTTCCCGCTGCCTCGGCAAAGCAGCCAGCATAATTAAGGCCTCCACGCATCCCGGACATTCTCTCTTCCACCTTCTTCCATCAGGAAAAGATACAAAAGTCTGAGGTTACATCCCAACCGACTCAAGGACAGCTTCCTCCCTGCTGCCATCAGACTTTTGAATGGACCTACCTTGCACTAAGTTGATCTTTCTCTACACCCTAGCTATGACTGTAACACTACATTCTGCACTCTCTCCTTTCCTTCTCTATGAACGGTATGCTTTGTCTGCAGTAGTGCGCAAGAAACAATACTTTTCACTGTATGTTAGTGCATGTGACAATAATAAATCAAATCAAATCGAAATAGGACTGGTGACCATGAGCTTGGTGGGTGAAGTAGGTTTTAAAGAGCATGGGAAAGAATGAGGGTCATGTGAGAGAGATAGAGAGATGTAAGGAGAGAATTCTAGAGCTCACCTGGTTTTTGTCGTGGCAAAAGATCTTTAGTTTAGAAAGGCGTCATATGTCGGCAGAGGCTTGGTGGGCCGAAGGGCCTGTTCCTGTGCTGTACTGTTCTTTGTTCTTCTTTGTTCTAGGAAGTGGAAGACACAGCCACCAATGGTGGAAGAAGGAAATTGAGAATGTACTATTCTCTCTCCACAGATGCTGTCAGGCCGGCTGAGATTTTCCAGCATTTTTCAGCTTTTGTTTCAGATTCCCCCATCCACAATATTTTGCCTTCATATTAAGGCAAAATACTTAGGGTTAAATAGGGTTGAAGGAGGTTACAGAGACAGGGAAGGGACAAAGCTCATGGAGGGGTGGCAACACATGTATAAGAATTGAGGTGTTGTCAGGAGCCAGAGTGGCCAAACAGAACTGGGAGCGGCTCCCTAGAGCGGGAGGTGTGCCCACAACCTTCTTAGCCAGAGTGAAGCACACCACTCACTGAGCTACAGGAGACACCATCAGAATACTATTTACCCATAAGTGCTATAGGGTGGAAGAACAGGTGCAAACCTGTGAGCATATCCTTACAGAATTTCTTTGTTGCATTAGTTTCGTTCGAACGGCTTGAGTTAAGAATAGGATTTTGTGATGATGGGAAGTGTGCATTTTTCTAATTTATGGACAGTGATGGGGTGACTCACCTACTTTAATCTGATCAAACACAGAACAAAGAACAAAGAACAATACAGCACAGGAACAGGCCCTCCGGCCCTCCAAGCCCGCGCCGCTCCCCAGTCCAGGATTGAATCCTGAATCCAGGATCCCCGCCCAATTTTCCAGCCTATCTACATACCAATATCCTATCCACCGAGCTGTCCCTCACAGCTACGATGCTTTGTTCATTACAACCTATTAACTCACCCCCACCCCCCCATTCCAGACCATGTGATCTCCAGGGAGAGGCGAAAACCCAGAGTGAAAAACCCCAGGGCCAATATGGGGAAAAAAAATCTGGGAAATTCCTCTCCGACCCCCTGAGGCGATCGAAACGAGTCCAGGAGATCACAATGGCCCCGATCGGAAAATGCTTCCCAACCCTAGTCATTTCCACTTCCACGAACACCATATGAATTCCCTGCCCCCGAGACAGGTTCCCAACTATCCGCAGTCTCGCTCTGTACTGGCACCAGCAAGATGATCATAGAATGAAGCCTTGAAACGAGAAACAAGGAACAAGTAGCCCGCGCCGCTCCCTGGTCCAAACTAGACCACTCTTTTGTATCCCTCCATTCCCACTCCGTTCATATAGCTGTCTAGATAAGTCTTAAACGTTCCCAGTGTGTCCGCCTCCACCACCTTGCCCGGCAACACATTCCAGGCCCCCACTTGTGAAATGAAACGCAGGGTTAAACATCACTGGGATGTACCTGGATCGCTGAGGCAGGGAGATGTGGGAAGAATGAGGGGGGATCTTATGGAGACTTATAAGATAATGCGGGGGCTGGATAGGGTGGAGGCGGAGAGATTCTTTCCACTTAGTAAGGAAGTTAAAACTAGAGGACACAGCCTCAAAATAAAGGGGGGTCGGTTTAAGACAGAGTTGAGGAGGAACTTCTTCTCCCAGAGGGTGGTGAATCTCTGGAATTCTCTGCCCACTGAGGTGGTGGAGGCTACCTCGCTGAATATGTTTAAAGCGCGGATGGATGGATTCCTGAGCGGTAAGGGAATTAAGGGTTATGGGGATCAGGCGGGTAAGTGGTACTGATCCACGTCAGATCAGCCATGATCTTATTGAATGGCGGGGCAGGCTCGAGGGGCTAGATGGCCTACTCCTGCTCCTATTTCTTATGTTCTTATGTTCTTATGTACTTATCTTGATCCACCTTAACTATATCTATAGTGTTCAATTCAACTGCTTCCTTTATAATGAGTTCCACATTCTCACCACTTTCTGCATGAATAGATTTCTCCTGGAATTTTGTATTTGATTCATTGACTATCTTACTCTGGAGGTTCTGCTTTGCAGTGGGTAGTATCCCTGCCTCTGAGCCAGATGCTCTGGGTCGAGACCTTGCCCAGGACTTGATGGCCAAGGAAGGTTGAGTTCCTAATGAGGCCAAACAGGTTGAGTGTCAACCTGCAAATCCTTCCAACACACACCAATAGAAGGCAAAGTTTGAAGTTTTAAAGTTTATATATTAGTGTCACAAGTAGGCTTACATTAACACTGCAATGAAGTTACTGTGAAAATCCCCTAGTCGCCACTCTCCGGCACCTGTTTGGGTACACTGAGGGAGAATTTAGCACAGCCAATCCACCTAACCAGCACGTCTTTGAGACTGTGGGAGGGAACCGGAGCACCCAAGGAAACCCACGCTGACACGTGGAGAATGTGCAGACTCCACATAGACAGTGACCAAGCCGGGAATTGAACCCAGGTTCCTGGTGTGGTGAGGCAGCAGTGCTAACCACTGTGCCACCATGTCACCCAATAGTAAGAGCAGGAGAGATTCCTGGTCATCCATGTCATGGCAGAAATGTTGGCGCCCCCACCACCAGAGCTCCAGGCTACAACATGCACGTGGAAGTGTCTGTTGCCACAGCAACTTGGAGTTGCTGAGTGAACCATCTTCCGCTTATCTCTTACTGTCTGGCTGTCTAAAGTTTTTGCTAGTAACATAAAAGCGGATTGTAGCAAGCTACTGTAAGTATATAAGAAGAAAATGATTCGGGAAGACAATTGTAGGTGTATTGCAGTCTGAAAGGGGTGAATTTATAATGGAGAACGAGGAAATGGCAGAGCAATTAAACAACTAGTTTCGTTCTGTCTTCATGGAGGAAGACTCAAACAACTTCTCAGAAATGCTAGGGAACCAAAGGTCGAGTCAGAATTGGACAAAATTGGTATTCCTAAAACAATAAGTGCTGGAGAAATTACTGGACTGAAAACCACTAAATCCCCAGGGCCTGATAATCTCCATCCCAGAAACTAAAGGCCATGGAAATAGCGGATGTGTTGTTGGCTGTCATCCTCCAAAATTCTGTAGGTTCTGGAACAGTCTGATTGGAGGGTGGCAAATGTAACCTTGTTATTTAAAAAAGGAGTTGCAGGGGAGAAAACAAGCAATTACTGACCGGTTAGCTTAACATCAGTCCCCAGAACACGAGCTGAGTTTCTGGATTAATCGTCTAGCGATAATACAATGAGGCCATTGTCTTGCCGTTGCTCGTTCGGAGAATTGGTATGAACACAATGGGGCGAATGGCCTCCTTTTGTGCTGTAACTCTTAGAAAAAGTGAGTTTGAAAAAAAAACATCAACATGTTGGTTTCTCAGATCCAGAGGCTGACGAGCAGGTCGTGTCTTTCCAGCATCTCCTGTTTTCTTTTTAAATTTCCGGTGATTACGATTGATTTGATTTGATTTATTATTGTCACATGTATTAACACACAGTGAAAAGTATTGTTTCTTGCGCGCTATACAGACAAAGCATACCGTTGATAGAGAAGGAAAGGAGAGAGTGCAGATTGTAGTGTTACAGTCATAGCTAGGATGTAGAGAAAGATCAACTTAATGTAAGGTAAGTCCATTCAAAAGTCTGATGGCAGCAGGGAAGAAGCTGTTCTTGAGTCGGTTGGTACGTGACCTCAGACTTTTGTATCTTTTTCCCGAAGGACTAAGGTGGAAGAGAGGATGTCCGGGGTGCGTGGGGGTCCTTAATTATATTAGCTGCTCAGCCGAGGCAGCAGGAAGTGTAGACAGAGTGAATGGATGGGAGGCTGGTTTGCGTGATGGATTGGGCTACATTCACAACCTTTTGTAGTTCCTTGCAGTCTTGGGCAGAGCAGGAGCCCATACCAAGCTGTGATACAACCAGAAAGAATGCTTTCTATGGAGCATCTGTAAAAGTTGGTGAGAGTCGCATGCCACATTTCCTTAGTCTTTTGAGAAAGTAGAGACATTGGTGGACTTTCTTAACTATAGAGTCAGCATAGGGGGACCAGGACAGGTTGGTGGTGATCTGGACACCTAAAAACCTGAAGCTCTCGACCCTTTCTATTTTGTCTCCGTTGATGTAGACAGGGGCATGTTCTCCTCTATGCTTCCTGAAGTCGATGACTCTCCTTCGTTTTGTTTTGTTGACTGTGGGGAAGTTATTGGAATCTTCAGTTAAAGGCAGAGTGATCGGGCACTGAGAAAAACCTCAGCTGATTCGAGAGAGACAACATGGATTGGTAAAGAGTAGGTCATACCCAATGAACATGATTGATTTTTCTTTCTGAGGAGGTAACTAAAGCATTAGCAATGTATTTTTTCAGACTTCCAGAAGACATTTGATACATTTATACATGCTAAAATTAAAGGTCATGGCACGGGAGGCAAAATGTTGACCAGTTGGAAGGAAGTGATGAATACTCACAAAGATCCATATGTTGGGGCCTCAAATTAAGCCAATGAGTCTCCAAAACACATTTCAGTTCTCGAGACGCCAGTTTGTTAGGTTGAAGGGAAAGGGTCAAGTGCTCCTATTGCTAAAGTTCACATAGGGGCTGGAATTTTCCGATGCCAAACACCCCGCCACCACTGACGGAGAACGGAGAATTTGGTGCTCAGCCAAAACTCCACTCACTGCTGCGGGACTGGAGAATCCCAGCCACGGACAAATTCTGGCCAGAATATATTGCTGCAGTCAATCCTCTGGGGTAAGGGATCATTCCGCCATCTTTTCAAATTCTGCCAATAGACAAGAGTAAGCAGGTAAGGTTAGCATTGGCCAGCTAATTGTTCAAAACATCCCTCTGTGTCTTTTTAAAACTCTTTATAACCTTTCTCTTACATAACAAGTCACTGCATCTCTAAATAACTTTTATATTGTTGAAAAGAAACATGTTGCCAAAGATTTGCATCTGACACTCATCAGGACAAATGAAAGAATGCTAAATTTCAATCAATTACAAATATTTATACTGCAGGAAGAAAGGATGCTGATTGGTTGGAAGGTCAGCTCTGATTGGCTGCGAATCATAGAATCATGCAGTGCAGAAGAGGCCCTTCAGCCCATTGAGTCCGCACTGACACATTAGAAACACCTGAACTCCCACCTAACCCCATCTACCAGCACTTGGCCCATAGCCCTGAATGCTATGACATGCCAAGTGCTCATCCAGGTACCTTTTAAAGGCCTCCACCATCCTCTCAGGCAGTGCATTGCAGATTGTCACCGCCCTCTGGGTAAAAAACGTTTTCCTCACATCCCCCCTAAACCTTCTGCCTCTCACCTTGAACCTATGTCCCCTCTTGGCTGACCCTTCAACTAAGGAGAACAGCTGTTCCTTATCCACTCTGTCCATGTCCCTCATTCCTGAGGTGTTGCCATGGAGAAAGCAACGGGGAACTAGGGGCTCCCCAAGTTCCCAAGTAATTCAAAAAAGGCAGAAAGCTTGACCATATTCCTTTCATTTACAGTTTCCGTGTAGGAATGTATGTTGCAAGCATAAATGAGTCACGTTAGGAAGCTGACCTATTATCTTAAACTGGATGTTAGTGTTGCTATTAGCTCACTTAGGATTTAATGTGCTAATACCAACACTAACAATTAATCAGTCAATCTAATGAATGAAAATACTCAAAGAAATTGAAAAGTAAAAGTAAAGTGAAGTTTATTTATTAGTGTCATAAGTAAGTCTTACATTAACTCTGCAATGAAGTTACTGTGAAATTCCCCTAGTCGCCACACTCTGGCAACTGTTCGGGGTCAATGTACCTAACCAGCACGTCTTTCAGACTGCGGGAGGAAACTGGAGCACCTGGAGGAAACCCACACAGATGTGGGGAGAACTTGCAGACTCCACACAGACAGTGACCCAAGCCAGGAATCGAACTCCAGGTCCCTAGCACTGTGAGGCAGCAGTGCTAACCACTGTGCCACCGTGCCGTCCTATTCAACCGAGTCATGCTCAGTTGGATAGGAGTATAAGAAATAGGAGCAAGAGTAGGCCATACCACCCCTTGAGCCTACGCCACAACTCGATTAGATCAAGGCTGATCCTGTCTTGACTTTGTCGCCATTTTCCTCCCTATTCCCGTGACTTCCCTCTAGTTCAAAAAAATATTCTGGCTGGAATTTTACTGCCCCGTCCGCCACAGGAATCGGAGCGGGCAAGGGGTGGGTGACAGACCATTGAACTCATGTGCGATTTTATGGTTTCGGGATGAGTGTGGCCATAAAATTCCCATCTTCTATGTCTCAGTCTCGACATCTTTCTGGGGCCGAGGATTCCAAAGACTCATGACCCTCTGAGAGAAGAAATTCCTCCTTTGTCTTAAATGGAAGATCCCTTATTCTGAATCTGTGCCTGGAATAACTGGAGGGGACTCAATGCGGCTCCAACAACAAGAAGGCTTTATTAAACTATATTAACTATTTACACTCTAAAGGGCTGACGGGACAAATGCATAGGTCTATTCTCTTCTTCCCGGCTCCAACTAAGGTTCCCCCGGTCCCAGGACGGCGCCCTCGCTCCCGATGGACCCAGCTTCCCACGCTGCCGTTCCATTGGGTCCAGCCCAATCACATGGACCACAAATGATCGCCCCCTTAAAGGGGCCACATTGCCCCTTAGTTCTAGATTCCCCACAAGGGGGGAAACCACCCCATCTAATCCCCATAGAATCTGCTCTGAAATCTACAGTCGGTCATTTTCCATTAAATGTCACTGCATGGTGGCACAGTGGTTAGCACTGCTGCCTCAGAGTGCCAGGGACCTGGGTTCGATTCCCGGCTCGGGTCACTGTTTGTGCGGAGTCTGCACGTTCTCCCCATGTCTGCATAGTTTTCCTCCGGGTGCTCCGGTTTCCTCCCACAGTCTGAAAGACGTACTGGTTAGGTGCATTGGCCGTGCTAAATTCTCCCTCACTGTATCCGAACAGGCACCAGAGTGTGGTGACTACGGGATTTTCACAGTAACTTCATTGCAGTGTTAATGTAAGCCTACTTGTGATACTAATAAATAAGCTTTAAACTTTGGATAGTAATCAGTGTAGTGGGGACCTTGGCTGATCTTTCCTCTCCTTGGCACCCTAGTGCTTTTAAGCTAACAATAGCATCAATACTGCTGCCTGGGTTCAAAGCAGAGTCATTCAGCAGCGTGACAATGTAATTCTGTCCATTTTTATTCCTCGGCTGGCTTCTGTTCTCAGGAGCAGCAGTAGGCCGCAATGTATCTGTGGTATAGTGAGAGTCCTTCAGAGAGTTCACTGCCACGGCTTTAACCCACACGTTTCCCAGGATTATTTCATTTGATGTTCAAATATTAATTGGAGCTGAAGGCTACAGCAGCAATCAAATATCCCGGGTGTTATGGAATGATTGAGAGTCCATTTTAGAAAGTGTGGAAGCAAAGGTTGAGGAGATTAGTGGTCACCTAGGGGCATTTCTCTGAGGCAGACTAATCTGAAAGTTAGTCAATACATGTGTTGTGGCATTTTGAAGGGTAACATTTCAAAGCGCTGTTAAATTAACTATAAGAATGGCATTACTGTTGCCCCCTCAATGATTGGATGATGCTGGTGTATACAAGTGCAATATCACTGTGACTCTGGACAATCTAAAGTTTATTTATTAGTGTCACAAGTAGGCTTACATTAACACTGCAATGAAGTTACTGTGAAAATCCCCTAGTCGCCACACTCTGGCGCCTGTTCGGGTACACTGAGGGAGAATTTAACACGGCCAATGCACCCTAACCAGCACGTCTTTCAGACTGTGGGAGGAAACCGGAGCACCCAGAGGAAACCCACACAGACACGGGGAGAATGTGCAGACTCCACACAGACAGTGACCCAAGCCAGGAGTCGAACCTGGGTCCCTGGTGCTGTGAGGCAGCAGTGCTAACCACTGTGCCACTGTACCACCCAATGTTTTCAGTTGCATCCTACTATGGTGCTGCTGGGATCCAATACCATTTCACTTAAGTCTGGTTGTCTGTGACCTTGTGGTTAACTGTGGCGGCACGATGACACAGCGCCAGGGACCCAGGTTCAATTCCGGCCTCGGGTCACTGTCTGTGTGGAGTCTGCACGTTCTCCCCGTCTCTGAGTGGGTTTCCTGCGGGTGCTCCGGTTTCCTCCCACACTCCAAAGGTGAGTGCGTTAGGTTGATTGGCCATGCTAAATTGAGCCTTAGTGTCAGGGGGATTAACAGGGTAAATACATGGGGTTACGGGGATAGGGCTTGGGTGGGATAGTGGTTGGTGCAGACTCAATGGGCCAAATGGCCTCCTTCTGTACTGTAGGGATTCTATGAACCCTTTATTCTTGCAATGTGTGTGTCTAGGAATACAACATCAGTAAATGTTCCATTGGAGAATCCAACATCGAGGAGAAGAGGTTATGATATGTAATATAACGACAACCAGAACCTTCGCACCTTTTAATGTAATAAAAAGTTCCATGTTGCTTTGTGTCAACTAAACCAGACAAAATTTCACACCGGGTCACATAAGGTAAGGAGGGCGGACGATCAAAAGCTTGTTTGAAAAGCTTGGGAGGCGATGGCCAAATGATATTATCGCTAGACTATTTATCCAGAAGCTAGCTAATGTTCTGGTGACCTGGGTTCGAATCCCGCCACGGCAGATGATGGAATTTGAATTTAGTAAACAATATCTAGAATTAAGAATCTACTGATGACCATGAAACCATTGTCGATTGTCAGAAAAACCCATCTGGTTCACTAATGTCCTTCAGGGAAGGAAATCTACCATCCTTACCTGGTCTGGTCTACATGTGACTCCAGAGCCACAGAAATGTGGTTGACTCTCAACTGCCCTCGGGTAACTAGGGATGGGCAATAAATGCTGGCCCAGCCAGCGACACCCATATCCCACGAATGAATTATTTAAAAGAATTACTGATTTGCTCCAATGTTGCTTCAGATTGTCCTGTTTGTAAACAGCTGCAAATCGATGCAGTGCATTGGTTTTCCATCTCCTTTTCCTCAGTCCTGTCGGATTATCAAGTTTGGTAAATAAAATTAGCAAAAGCAAGTGACGGTGCATCAGAACATCAGGTTTCAGAGCAGGGGTAGGCCATTCGGCCCCTCAAGCCTGCTTTGCTATTCGATAAGATCATGGCTGCCCTGGTTGTGGTCTCAACTCCACTTTCCTGTGTTCCCCTCATAACCCTCAACTCCCTCGTCTATCCAAAACCTACCTAACTCAGACTGAAATTAATTCAATGACCCAGCCTCCATCAGCTCTCTGGTTCAAGAATTCCACAGACTATTGACCCTCTGAGAGGAACAAATTCTCCTCATTTGTGAAGTTTATTTACTAGTGTCACAGGTAAAGTTTACATTAACACTGCAATGAAGTTACTGTGAAAACCCCCTAGTCGCCACACTCCGGCGCCTGTTCGGGTACACCGCGGGAGAATTTAACATGGCCAATGCACCTAACCAGCACATCTTTCGGACTGTGGGGGGAAACCGGAGCACCTGGAGGAAACCCACGCAGACATGGGGAGAATGTGCAGACTCCACACAGACAGTGACCCAAGGCGGGAATCGAACCGAGGTCCCGGTGCTGTGAGGTAGCAGTGCTAATCACTGTACCACCGTGCCGCCCTTTGTCTTATTCTTATTCTTAAACTGGATCACCTAGTTCTAGTCTTCCCCACAAGAGGATACATCCTTCCAACCTATCAAGTCCCCTCAGGTTCTTGGATGTTTCAATAAAAGATCAGAGCAGCTGGATCAATACATCACTAGCCTGTCGAGCAATGGTTGTTCTTCAGACCGGACTACCTGTTCGTTTGGTCTCAACAGGACTGAACGATGATGAATTATTCTGTGCTTGGATTGGGGATGTATTTATCCAATCCAGATGTTGCTGGGGTGTCCACTAACATCTTAGTTAGGTATGATGATTGAGAAAGTATTGCGAATCATTCGCTGTGGAAGTGGTTAGATCTTTATCAGGCGTGCAATCACTATATGAATGTTGTTCAACAAGTAATATTGAAGCACTACACTACCTTGCTCAAGTCCCTGACGCTGACGACTGTGTCACCGTGTCGCCTTATCCTAGGACAAGGCGGCACAGTGGCGCAGTGGTTAGCACTGCTGCCTGTCAGCGTTAGGGACCCCGGTTCAATTCCGGACTTGGGTGACTGTCCGTGTGAAGTTTGCACGCTTCCCCTGCGTCTGTGTGGGTTTCCTCTGGGTGCTCCATTTCCTCCTTCCAAAGACCTGCAGGTTAGGTGGATTGGCCATGCTAAATTTCCCCTAGAGTCCCAAGATGTGTCGGTTAGATGGATTAGCCATGGTACATTTGTGGGGTTACAGGGATAGGGTGTGGAGAAGGCCTGGGTAAGATACTCTGTCGGAGAGTCAGTGCAAACCTGATGGGCTGAATGGCCTGTTCTGCTCTGTAGGGATTCTATGATCCCATGACATCTCTCCAGGATTGGCCAGTCAATGAAATTCTTCAGGGCATGGCTGTGAACAGGGCAAAGAATCAGAGGGACAATATTTCTGTTCCATTTTTATCAGTGGACAGTGAAGAAGGTTATCTCCGATTGCAACGGGATGCTGATCAATTGGGCCAGTGGGCTGATGAATGGCAGATGGAGTTTAATTTAGATAAATGTGAGGTGATGCATTTTGGTAGATTGAACCAGGGCAGGACTTACTCAGTTAATGGCAGGGCGTTGGGGAGAATTACAGAACAAAGAGATCTAGGGGTACAGGTTCATAGCTCCTTGAAAGTGGAGTCACAGATGGACAGAGTGGTGAAGAAGGCATTCGGCATGCTTGGTTTCATTGGTCAGAAAATTGAATACAGGAGTTGGGACATTTGTTGAAGTTGTACAAGACATTGGTAAGGCCATACTTGGAATATTGTGCACAGTTCTGGTCACCCTATTATAGAAAGGATATTATTCAACTAGAAAGAGTGCAGAAGAGATTTACTAGGATGCTACCGGGACTTGATGGTTTGAGTTATAAGGAGAGGCTGGATAGACTGGGACTTTTTTTCTGGAGCGTAGAAGGCTGAGGGCTGATCTTATAGAGGTCTATAAAATAATGAGGGGCACAGATCAGCTAGATAGTCAATATCTTTTCCCAAAGGTAGGGGAGTCTAAAACTAGAGGGCATAGGTTTAAGGTGAGAGGGGAGAGATACAAAAGTGTCCAGAGGGGCAATTTTTTCGCACTGAAGGTGGTGAGTGTCTGGAACGAGCTTCCAGAGGTAGTAGCAGGGGCAGGTACAATCTTGTCTTTTAAAAAGCGTTTAGATAGTTACATGAGTAAGATGGGTATAGAGGGATATGGGCCAAATGCGGGCAATTGGGATTGGCTTAGGGGTTTAAAAAAAAGGGCTGCATGGACAAGTTGGGCTGAAGGGTCTGTTTCCATGCTGTAAACCTCTATGACTCTATGACTCTAAATTTTTTATTTCTTAATTTAAAATTCTGAGAGAGATGCGATGTGGGGGCAAAGAACCATTTGACCGACAGTCAAAGAATTATCCAATCAACTAACAGAAGGCCAATTCACTTTCCCATTGGTATGTGCAGGCACTGATGGTCATGTTGGCTGACCAATGGTAGAAGTGTAGGGGCGGGGCAATTGGAGATGGCGGGCCATGTGACTAAACCTCCAGAAATATATGTAACCGGTGGCAGCGAGTCAAGTGGGACTGAGGGCTTGCTGGCTGCAACATAAAATGATGTATCTCATAGGAGTTGTTGCAAAAGGGCACTTAGAATTTTACAAAATCCTATAAAGGCATGAGGATTTTCAATTTAATACCTCAGAGGATAATTAAAAACAGCTCAGGCCTCCCTTTTCACAACAATCCTTGAAAAGATTCTAAAATCATAAAAAGGCCGTATGCTCAAAGGGGACAATAATATAAGAGTTAGGAGCAGGAGTAGGCCATTCGGCCCCTCGAGCCTTCTCCACCTATCAATAAAATCGTGACTAATCTGACTGGGGGCCTCAGCTCCACTTTCCTGTATTACCCACACCTTCATGCCTGAAAGAAGAGATTCTTTCCCATTATTTTTTCACAGTATGTTGATTGGCATCACTGCCCATCCATAATTGCCCTTGAACTGAGTGTCTCACTCAGCCATTTCAGAGGGCAGTTATGGTCTACCACATTGCTGTGGGTCTGGAGTCACATGTAGGCCAGATTACCCTGATCTTGCCTTCCCCCCCCCCATATCCTTTGATCCCTTTAGACCCAAGAGTTATATCTAATTTCTGCTTGAAATCACACATTTTGGCCTCAACTGCTTTCTGTTGTAGCGAATTCCACACATTCACCACCCTCTGGGTGAAGAAAATTCCTCTCACTTCGATTCTAAAGGTTTACCCATTTTCCTCAAACTATGACCTCTGGTACCAAACTCCCCCACCATCGGGGAACCTTAACTACCGCTGGGTCAAAATCCTGAAACTCCCTGGAACAGTACTGTGTATATACCTACACCACACGGACTGCAGCGGATCACCACCTCTTTCTCAAGGGCAGTTAGGAATGGACAATAAATGCTAACTTGGCCAGCAATGGCCACATCTAGTGAAAGAATAAAAAAAAACATGTTGACACTTGGCAATTGTTACTTCACAATTACAGGCAGCACAGTGGTTAACACTGCTGCCTCACAGTGCCAGGGACCCAGGTTCAATTCCAGCCTCGGGTTACTGTTTGTGTGGAGTCTGCACGTTCTCCCCATGTCTGCGTGGGTTTCCTCCGGGTGCTCCAGTTTCCTCCCACAGTCCAAAGACGTGCTGGTTAGGTTGATTGGCCATGCTAAATTGACCCTTCGTGTCAGGGGGATTAGCAGGGTAAATGAGGATTGCGGGAATAGGGTGTGGATGGGATTGTGGTCGGTACAGACTCGATGGGCCGAATGGCCTCCTTCTGTATTGTAGGGATGACATTCTAGTCACAGGGTCCAGAGCTAGTCAGAAAAGTGTCTGAATATTCCTGGCAGCGACCCAATCTGAACTGAAAGCGTTTGCACCTTCAGTTGATGGCACTGTACATCCCAAAAGACTTTGACAATAATAACCAACTGGAGATAGTTCATCAGCACAACTATTTCAGAATGGAGACGCTCACATTAAATTGCAATAACGGAATCTCCTGAATGTATTTAAGACTGCTTCATTTGTCTTATTTAAGGGGCTGTTTCAATCGCAGAGAGAAGCTAAAGACACCCCAGAGTGTTATTAGTTTTAATCTGTTGAATATATTGTTTAAAAGTCACAAACCGTGATAATGATGAATTGTAACTGCATACCTTTTCACTCTGCGACTATCATGCAGTTGTTTCTGTGTTCACGTTATGACCTACTGCTGATGTTCTGTTCCTGTATGTTTCTGTACTTTAGGTTATGAAATGCTTTGTGTTTAGGTTTAGCTGATTTGAAACTGGAAAAGTGTTTCAAATGGCATTGCGATCCATGCTAATTAGCTATCGAGCAAATTACAGTCTTCAGCCTTGGATCTACCAAACACAATGATTGCACAGGGTTATTTGATTCCCAACAACTATATTCTTTTTCCCTTTCTGAAGGCAATGACATCTGCAATGGTTAGCACTGCTGCCTCACAGTGCCAGGGACCCAGGTTCAATTCCGGCCTTGGGTCACTGTCTGTGTGGAGTTTGCACATTCTCCCCATGTCTGCACGGGTTTCCTCCGGGAGCTCCGGTTTCCTCCCACAGTCCAAAGATGTGCAGGTTTTCTTTTTATCCATTCGTGGGACATGGGCATCGCTGGCTGGCCAGCATTTATTGCCCATCCCAAGTTGCCTTAGGGCAGTTGAGATTCAACCACATTGTTGTGGCTCTGGAGTCACACGTAGGTCAGACCAGGTACGGACAGCAGATTTCCTTCTCTAAAGGACAGTAGTGAACCAGATGGGTTTTTCCCACAATTGACAATCGTTTCATGGTCATCAGTAGATTCTTAATTCCAGATTTGTTTTATTGAATTCAAATTCCACCAGCTGCTGTAGCGGGATTCAAAACCCCAGAACGTCCCCAGAACATTAGCTGACTTTCTGGACTAATACTCTAGTGATAATACCACTAGGCCATCCTCTCCCCCTGAGGTGGATTAGCTTTCTAAATTGTCCCGAAGTGTCCAAAGATAATGTAGGTTACGGGGATTAGTGAGGTAAATATGTAGAGGGACGGAGAGAGAGTCTGGGTAAGATACTCTTTTGGAGAGTCAGTGCAGACTCAATGGGCCAAATGGCCTCCTTCTGCACTGTAGGGATTTTGTGGTCGCAATGGGAAACAGTATAACGGGCACTTTTTGGTGAGGACAAACCGCGCAGTACAGCGCTCGCCTTCTGCACTTCCTCCATCTCAGAATAGCTGCGGCCAGTGAAGAGACCCCCCCCCAAACAATCCCCTGGCTCTGCGCAGAGAGCTGAGGCCTCGACCTGGCGAAATACATCCGGCACTCTGTCCAGTGGCCCGCAGCCTCCCAGCCAGGAGTTCTGGTTGCCTGCCAACTCCATCCACTCATTCACTCTATCGATGCCCATTAATGCAAACCCTAAATCTTGCGGATTGCTTTCAATGGGAGATAGATGCTGATTCCGCTAGACGCCTGGCCAATCAGGGAGGGTTGGCGACACTACATGCCAAGGCCAAGGACAGAGATTTCAGTGTGAGAGCAAGATAATGAACTGAAGTGACAGGTCACTGGAAGCTTGGGTTTGTCCTGTATGATTAATTCACCTGTCATTCAATCTCTCCTGGCATCCGACACAGATCCTCCATTGTCTTTGTCACACCCAGCCCTTGTTCAAAACCTATTACATCTTGAACTTCCCCCAGTGCCAATTAAAGACCATTGACCTGAAACATTAAGGGTGGGATTTTCCATGTTACCTGCTGCATGTTTCACAGTGACCGGAGGCAGCCCACCATTGGGAAGCTGGGTCCCTGGCACTGTGAGGCAGCAGTGCCAACCACCACAGATGTGAGGTAAAGCTTTTTTACCCAGAGGGTAGTGAAGGCCTGGAATGCGCTGCCTGGGAGGGGAGTGGAGGCGGGTTGCCTCACATCCTTTAAAAAGCACCTGGATGAGCACTTGGCACGTCATAACATTCAGGGCTATGGGCCAAGTGATGGCAAGTGGGATTAGGTGGGAGTTCAGGTGTTTCCCACGTGTCGGTGCAGACTCAATGGGCCGAAGGGCCTCTTCCGCACTGTATGATTCCATGATTCTAAGAGTTCCAAATTTCATACAAGAAGGGATCTTCTGCTCCCGCCATTGTCAATGGGGTCTCCCATTGAATGTACTCCTCACAACCAAGAAACACACGGCGGGGCTGTACTGTCGGCGGGACTGGAAGATCCTGCTGGCGTGAACAGCTGGAAAATTCCGGCCTAACTGTGTCTCTCTCTCTCCACAGATGCTACCTGACCTGCATCCAGTGTTTTCCGTCAGTAATTATTTGTGACTAACTGTTGAACTGTCCGATCAAAAACAATCTGAATTCAGCTGAATTTAATTCTGGTACACGGTGTGCGTGAAAACTTGGTAATGATGAAAAGTCGAATCCTGGCCAATTGTCTCATCCCTAACCGAGTGTCAGTAAGGATAATGGGAGCACAACTCCTATTCTCTTGGTTAGAGATTGACTAAGCCAACTCAGAAGAGGATGTTCCCAAACAGCTGATCTTTTCAATGGAAAAAGTGGCTGTGACATCAAGGAAACATAAAGCTGTATCTCCAATACTGGGTCCAACCAATGAAAGTAACGCATCATTGTCAAGCAACATAGAGTAAGAAGTCTCACAACACCAGGTTAAAGTCCAACAGGTTTATTTGGAATCACAAGCTTTCGGAACACTGCTCCTTCCTCAGGTGAGTGGAGAGTTGGGTTCACAAACACGGCATATATAGACAGAGACACAATTGCAAGATAATGGTTGGAATGTGAGTCTTTTCAGGTAATCAAGTCTTTACAGGTACAGACAAGCGGGTGGAGGGAGGGAAAATCTTAGGTTAAAGAGGTGTGAATTGTCTCAAGCCAGGACAGTTAGTAGGATTTCACAAGCACAGTAACAAGACAGAGACAGAGGATAATAAAATCCGGATGCCTGGTCTGTTGACATTCGACAAGATCAATTCTTCTAGTCCTTGGGTGATGCAGAACTTGAATATTAGAGACGAGAGAAGCTTTTCGCTTTGCACCCATCAGGACAAATGCAAGAAGAATAGGAAGGATGTAATTGCACTGGAGGGGGTGCAGAGCAGATTCACCAGGATGCTGCCTGGGATGGAACATTTAAGTTATGAAGAGAGGTTGGGTGGGCTTGGGTTGTTTTCGTTGGAGCAGAGAAGATGGAGGGGCGACCTGATCGAGGTGTACAAGATTATGAGGGGCATGGACTGAGTGGATAGTGACCAGCTGTCCCCCTTAGTTGAAGGGTCAGTTACAAGGGGACATAGGTTTGCGATGAGGGACAGGAGGGTTAGGGGGATGAGAGGGAAAACGTTTTTACCCAGAGGGCGATGATGGTCGTGGGCGGCACGGTAGCACAGTGGTTAGCACTGCTGCTTCACAGCTCCAGGGACCTGGGTTCGATTCCCGGCTTGGGTCACTGTCTGTGTGGAGTTTGCACATTCTCTTCGTGTCTGCGTGGGTTTCCTCCGGGTGCTCCGGTTTCCTCCCACAGTCCAAAGATGTGCGGGTTAGGTTGATTGGCCATGCTAAAAATTGCCCTTAGTGTCCTGAGATGCATAGGTTAGAGGGATTAGCGGTTAAATATGTGGGGATATGGGGGTAGGGCCTGGGTGGGATTGTGGTCGGTGCAGACTCGATGGGCCGAATGGCCTCTTTCTGTACTGTAGGGTTTCTATGATTTCTATGATTTCTATGGAATGCACTGCCTGGGAAGGTGGTAGAGGCGGGATGCATCACATCCTTTAAAAAGTATCCGGATGAGCATTTGGCACATCATAACATTCAGGGCTATGGGCCAAGTGCTGGTGGATGGGATTAGGTGGGAGGTCAGGTGTTTCTCACGTGTTGGTACAGAATCGGTAGGCCAAAGGGCCTCTTCTCCAACGTAGATTCAATGATCCAATGATTCTAAGATTTCCAAATTTCAAATAACAAGACCATAAGACAGTAAGGCGCAGGAGCAGAAGTAGGAGGCCATTCGGCCCATCGAGTCTGCTTCACCGTTCAATGAGATCATGACTGAATTGAAATGATAATCCTCAACTCCACTTTCTTGCCTTATCCCCACAACCCTTACTGATTAAAAACCTGTCTATCGCAGCCTTGCACATATTTAATGACCCAGCCTCTACAGCCCTCTGCGGTAAAAAATTCCACAGATTCACTACGCACCGAGAGAAGAAATTCCTCCTCATCTCTGTTTTGAATGGGTGACCCTTTACTCTGGGGTTCTGCCCTCTGTCCCAGACTCTCCCACAACAGGAAACAATCTCTCAGCATGTAAACACAACTTCCGAGTAAACCATAAACATAGAGAAAAAACATCAAACCGGCATGAGACATTAAGGCTGATCTACAGAAGATTTCCTTCAGGCACATTAAGGTCAGAAAGTTGAGCTGAATGGAATGCTGTGTATTTTAATGCCCGGGGTATCACCATACGTATCAATATGAGCTATGCTGAGTAGTTCTTTCCATTATGGGCTGTGGAAAATGAACTGTGTTCAAACATTCTGTGGTGATACAATCACGATTGGCCCGGTTATCACAAATTCTCCTTCAGAAAGGAAGGGATGATCTGATAGAGGTGGAACAATTTTTTTGTCTTTTCATGGGCATCACTGACAAGGCCAGAAGTTGTGGCCCATCCCTAATTGCCCTTGGATTGAATGCCTCGCTTGACCATCTCAGGGGGCATTTAAATGTCAGCCACATTGCTGTGGATCTGGAGTCACATGTAGGCCGAACCAGGTAAGGGCGACAGATTTCCTTCTCTCAAGGATTTAAGTGAACCAGATGGGTTTTTATGACTATCAAAGCTAGTTTTTATGGTCACCATTACTGATACTAACTTTATATTTCAGAATTTATTATTTGTATTTAAATCCCCATGGCATTTGAACCCATGCCCCCCAGAGCTATAGCCTGGGCCTCTGGGTTACTAGTCCAGTGGCATTACCAATACACTACCACCTCTGAATGCTCTGATGCTTATGTTAACCGTAAAATACGCCTTTTTGTATGATCACTCAGTCAAGCTTTCTGTGTGCCCCATGTTTTGTTTTATCAATTCATGGGACATGGGCATCGCTGGCTGGCCAGCATTTATTGCCCATCCCTAGTTGCCTTGGAGGGCGTTTGAGAGTCAACCACATTGCTGTGGCTCTGGAGTCACATGTAGGCCAGATCAGTTAAGGTCTGGCAGATTTCCTTCCCTAAAGGACATTAATGAACCAGATGGGTTTTTTCCAACAATCGGCAATGGTTTCACGGTCATCAGTAGATTCTTAATTCCAGATTTTAAAAAAAATTGAATTAAAATTCCACCATTTGCCGTGGTGGGATTCGAACGTGGGTCGCAGAACATTAGCTGAGTTTCTAGATTAATAGTCTAGCGATGATACCACTGGGCCATCTCCTCCTAATCTGCTGTAGAAGTGTAAATTAGAGAAAAATTAATATCTAAAAAATTCACTTCGCTGTTCAAATTCTAAAAAAAGTCTACAAATACGTGCTGCGCATCTCGTCAAACTTTTTAATGAATACACGCATCAGAAAATCATCCCAACAATTCGTGAAATGTCAACCCTTTGGAGGACCTCCTTTTGAGTTGGTGAGTCATTCTGTTCCGACACTGCGTTTGACTTTCTTAGGTGGCAGCGTCCAATTAATGTCAAATTATATGGAGCTTTCATCTGCGGATCTGTGTCCTCTGAAAACTGAACAAGGTCCACTGAAACTGATTTCACTTCAGCTGTTGACAGCCACGAAAGTATCGAGTGAGAGAGAGGGGAAAGTGGAGGATTTCTTCCACTTGTCTGATTGGAACCTCAGTCCCATCAAAGAGTCTTTTTAAGGATTATTTTAATTGCTTAATTATTTCAAATAAACCAAAACTACTTGTAATTCATGTTGCGACCTTCCTAAACTTTTGAAATGCAGTCACTGTTATAATGCAGTGGGAACAGCAAGATCCCATAAACAGCAAAGTGATAATGACCAGACAATATGTTCCAATGATGCTGATTGAGAAATACATATAGGTTCATAGAATCCCTATAGTGTAGAAGGAAGCCATTTGGCCCATCGAGTCTGCACCAACCACAATCCCACAGAGGCTCGATTCCCTTAACCCCTCATGTTTGCCCTGCTAGTTCCCCTGACACTAAGGGGCAATTTAGCATGGCCAATCAACCTATCTTGCACATCTTTAGACTGTGGGAGGAAACCGGAGCACCTGGAGGAAACCCACGCAGACACAGGGAGAATGTCCAAACTCCACACTGACCCGAGGCCGAGATTGAACCCAGGTCCCTGGCGCTGTGAGGCAGCAGTGCGAACTACTGTGCCACATGCCACCCTATTCAAGGCAGTGACCGGATATTGTTTTAAGAGAAGAAATCATAGAAATCATAGAAACCCTACAGTACAGAAAGAGGCCATTCGGCCCATCGAGTCTGCACCGACCACAATCCCACCCAAGCCCTACCCCCATATCCCTACATATTTTACCCACTAATCCCTCTAACCTACGCATCTCAGGACACTAAGGGGCAATTTTAGCATGGCCAATCAACCTAACCCGCACATCTTTGGGCTGTGGGAGGAAACCGGAGCACCCGGAGGAAACCCACGCAGACACAAGGAGAATGTGCAAACTCCACACAGACAGTGACCCAAGCCGGGAATCGAACCCAGGTCCCTAGAGCTGTGAAGCAGCAGTGCTACCACTGTGCTACCATGCCACCAAGAAGAACCATAGAATTCTTACAGTGCAGTAGGAGGTCATTTCTTCCACAGAGGGAGTGCAGCAAAGGTTTACTAGGCTGATTCCTGGGAGGTCTGTCATATGAGGAGAGACTGAGTCGGTTACGATTATATTCACTGGAGTTTAGAAGAGTGAGAGGGGATCTCATATAAACTTATAAAGTTCTAACAGGATTAGACAGGGTAGATTCAGAAAGAATGTTCCCAATGGTGTGGGAGTCCAGAACTAGGGGTCATAGTTTGAGGATAAGGAGTAAACCTTTTAGGACTGAGGTGAGGAGAAATTTCTTCACCCAGCGAGTGATGAATCTATGTAATCCACTACCACAGAAAGTAGTTGAGGCCAAAACATTGTGTGGTTTCAAGGAGAAATTAGATATAGCTCTTGGATCTAAAGGGGTCAAGGGATATGGGGGGAAGGTGGGATTAGGATATTGAATTTGATGATCAGCCATGATCATAATGAATGGCGGAGCAGGCTTGAAGGGCTGAATGGCCTACTCCTGCTTCTAGTTTATATGTTTCATTCAGCCCATCAAGTCTGCACCGACTCTCCAAAAGAGCACTTTACCCAGGCCCTATCCCCATGCATTTACCATGGCTAATCCACTGAACCTGCACATCTTGGACAGTAAGGAGCAAATCAGCATGGCCAATACAACTTACCTGCAAATCTTCGGACTGGGAGGAAACCAGAGCACCCGGAGGAAACTCATGCAGACATGGGGAGAACATGCAAATCCCACATAGACAGTGACCCGAGGCCGGAATTGAACCCGGGTCCCTGGCGCTGTGAGGCAGCAGTGCTAACCACTGTGCCATCGTGCCACCCCAAGAGGTGTGATGGGGTTTTTTGAAGATTGAAAGCAAGATAGAAAGGCAGAGAGGTTTAGGAAGGGAGTTTATTCCTGATCCCTCCCAAACACTATCTGTAGATACATCTCTCAACAAAAACATTTGCAAGATCCAATGCCTCTGCACAAATCTGCCTCGATCAGAATTCCACCATTTTATTCTCAGCCGATTTCCAATTGAGAATTACTGAGTTGAGTTTCTCAGCAGATCTAAGAAGCATCAACGCTGGAATAAATAATATTGAATGAAATAAAATAGACCACAGTCTCGAAGCTCCAAGGTGCTTCACATCCACTGATGTCACTTTAAGAGTAGTCATTGTTATATTGTGGGACAACAGCAACCAACCTGTGCACAGCAAGCTCCCATAAACCAGCAGTGTGATAATATAGAATAGATCCAGGGGAAAAATTGCAGAAGGGCCAAATGGATTTGAAATGTTAACTGAATGGATCTGGTGATATTGGTTGAGAGACAAAAATCAGCAAGGGCACAGAGGAAAAGGTCACTGATTCTCCCCATGTTTGTGTGATGGGACCTTTCAGATGGAGTTAAGGATTGGAAAATTAGGGGGCCAAGGAAATTTGGCATATCTGCCATGATTCTCACCAACTTTTACAGATGCTCCATAGAAAGCATTCTTTCTGGTTGTATCACAGCTTGGTATGGCTCCTGCTCTGACCAAGACTGCAAGAAACTACAAAGGGCCATGAACGAAGCCCAGTCCATCACGCAAACCAGCCTCCCAACCATTGACTCTGTCTACACTTCCCGCTGCCTCGGGGAAAGCAGCCAGCATAATCAAGGACGTTACGCACCCCAGACATTCTCTCTTCCATCTTCTTCCGTCGGGAAAAAGCTACAAAAGATTGAGGTCACGTACCAACCGACTCCAAGAACAGCTTCTTCCCTGCTGCCGTCAAACTTTTGAATTGATCTACCTTATATTAAGTTGATCTTTCTCAACACCCTAGCCTACCATCCCAGGAATGGTAGGCCTGACATACGATGAACGTCTGAGGATCGTGGGATTATATTCATTGGAGTTTAGGAGGTTGAGGGGAGATCTGATAGAAACTTACAAGATAATGAACGGCTTAGATAGGATGGACGTAGGGAAGTTGTTTCCATTAACAGGGGAGACTAGGACGCGGGGGCACAGCCTTAGAATAAAAGGGAGTCACTTTAGAACAGAGATGAGGAGAAATTTCTTCAGCCAGAGAGTGGTGGGTCTGTGGAATTCATTGCCACAGAGGGCTGTGGAGGCCGAGACGTTGAGCGTCTTCAAGACAGAAATTGATAAATTCTTGATTTCTCGAGGAATTAAGGGCTATGGGGAGAGAGCGGGTAAATGGAGTTGAAATCAACCATGATTGAATGGTGGAGTGGACTCGATGGGCCGAATGGCCTTACTTCCGCTCCTATGTCTTATGGTCTTATGGTCTTATGACTGTAACGCTACATTCTGCACTCTCTCCTTTCCTTCTGCTCTATGTACTCTATGAACAGTATGCTTTGCATAGCGTGGAAAAAACAATACTTTTCACTGTATCCCAATACATGTGACAATAATAACTCAAATCAGATCAAATTCCAAATGACAATGGAAATCTGGTAGTTTCTATAATGATGACAGCTTCCTACACAATCAACGAAGGTTACAATTATCCCCCAACCTGCCTCCCTGGGGTTTCATCACTGACAGAGAACTAGCAGAAAACATCCAGAAACTATTTTGTTACTGATGGTGGCATCATCAGAATCTTTCAGTGAAACGATCGCCAAAGGTGTGCGGGTTAGGTTGATTGGCCATGCTAAATTGAGCCTAGTGTGAGGGGGATTGACAGGGTGGATGTGTGGGGTTGTGGGAAGAGGGCCTGGGTGAGACTGTGGCCGGTGCAGACTCGATGGGTTGAATGGCTTTGTTCTGTACTGTCGGGATTCTATGATTCTATGAATTATGAAAAGTGCCAGTTAGTTATTACCCAAATTTGTAGTCAATCAAAGTTGTCCAAATGGGCACCTTATTGAATAATTCTTAACACGTTTTCTGTTGTTTGAAGAAGTGTATTCAAGTTGTCTGAAACACAGAACTATGTCTAACCATCGATCATGTTGCAGTATTTGCTATTATCACAATAATTATTCTCTGAAACAAATTACAAGATTGCAATCCCTTTGTTAAGAACGGCGAGCTGTTTACACTTGGTTTATCGTGAACGGGAGGGATATTTTGAGCAGAAACGGTCGTTGAGAATTTCAAAGCCATTCAAACAAGAATTACAAAAGGAAATATACAAATCAAGACAAGGTGACGGAGATACCCAATTAAAGCTTTCCAATTCAATCTGTTCCTTGATTGCTTTCAAGGCTGGTTTTGTTAGAAGTGGAACGAAAACTTCATCTCATCAAGGATGGGTCATTTTTGTGTCACAACGCTCTGAATTTTCAGGGATGTACATCCATGATTACCAAGCTAAAGGCCATTAGCAATGCCGAACAAAATGTGTTGCATTTAATAATCCTAACTCCAGTAGACATTCCTGGACATTTTGTTTTCTTACTAGTAGTGTCCAGAACGAAAGTCATACCAGAATGTAAGATCACAGCGCAGAATGAAAAGATCAAACAGGTAGGCAGGTTTTGTTACCCAGAAAGTACGTTAACATTGGACAGAAAGTGCAACCAAGAAATATGAATGGAAATGACCAAAGCTGCATTCCAAAACATGAAAGAAGGTCACGATCAACTTAAAATCAACTTGAGAATCATGGAAAGCTAATTCACAGCAGTTTTGACAAATGTAAATGAATGTTGTACATTCAGAGAAGAATTGAGGCTGCACAGTTGTGGTTTTTGAGGTGAATAATGATGAGATCTTGGACACCATAGAAAGCATTCTTTCTGGTTGTATCACAGCTTGGTATGGTTCCTGCTCTGCTCAAGACCGCAAGGAATGTAGCCCAATCCATCACACAAACCAGCCTCCCATCCATTGACTCTGTCTACACTTCCCACTGCCTCGGCAAAGCAGCCAGCATAATTAAGGACCCCACGCACCCCGGACATTCTCTCTTCCACCTTCTTCCTTCGGGAAAAAGATACAAAAGTCTGAGGTCAGAGAAGATAGTTGAATCAGCAGCTAATTAACACCAATATTTAGAACTTAAGAACAGCTTCTTCCCTGCTGCCATCAGACCTTTGAATGGACCTACCTTGCACACCCTAGCTATGACTGTAACATTACATTCTGCACTCTCTTGTTTCCTTCTCTATGAACGGTATGCTTTGTCTGTATAGCGCTCAAGAAACAATACCTTTAACTGTATGTTAATACATGTGACAATAATAAATCAAATCAAATCAAAATCAAACAAGGCACATGACCAATGAAGAAGTGCTGGTGAAATCTGAGACCAAAAGAACTCTGCTGATCAGAATCAGGAAAAGACAGTTGGAAATTCTTGGGCGTGTAATAAGAAATCATGGCTTAGAAAGTCTGATGCGCGTGGGAATGGTCAATTGTAAAAGAAATCAAGAAAGATAAAGAACGACCTTTCTAAAGAGCCTCACAAACTGGATGAATGTACGACCAGCAAAGATGATACACACCCTTAGAGCAAGATTAGCACAGAGTATCAGTCTTCCCAGCACCCTCTTAGGGCATGGTGCCCGAAGAGAGAGAGAGAGAGAGAGCATCCTAACTCAGAAACACCATGAACACACTTGCAACACAAGTAAACTATTCCCAGCTCCCAGCTATCAAATACCGTCTCCTGGGACTCTTCCAATTCCCAAACTATCTATTCTCGTGGCCTCCCACGACTCAGATTACAGTGTCTAATGTGCTGTAGCAATTTTGTGCTGGAGATTCACTCACTTCAAGCTGTAACAGGTAAACCCCGAAATGGTCTAATGTGAATGGAAACGTGCTTATCAAACGGGCTACGTTGGTGTTGGCTAATAGAAAAGAGAAACAGGGAAATGCACAACAATTATCAACACTTAGTGGTGACATTCCTCTTGTAAATTCAACACATTCGTCTTCATTCAAAGAACACAAAACTATGATTAACCATCAGTCATGTTGCAATATTTTCCACTACCACAACAATTGTTATTCTGAAGCCAGCTATAAAATTGCAAATATTTTATTGTCGGAATGTTTCACTGCTGATGAATTTTGCCTCCATGGGTGGCACAGTGGTGAGCATTGCTGCCTCACAGCGCCAGGGACCCGGGTTCAATTCCGACTTTGGGTGACTGTCTGTGTGGAGTTTGCGCTGTCTCCCCGTGTGTGCGTGGGTTTCCTCCGCGTGCTCTGATTTCTGCCGACACTCTAAAGATGTGCAGGTTAGGTGGATTGGCCATGCTAAATTAGACCATAAGGCCATAAGACATAGGAGCAGACTTAGGCCACTCAGCCTATCATCTGCTTTGCGAAGGGGAAACGTGAATATTCGTCAATGACGTTGAGGAAGTATATGTTGTGGTCAGAAGAGGGGAGGGGGCCTTTGAAGTCGATGCTTAGGCGTTCGAAAGGACGGGTGGCTTTTATGAGGTGTGCTCTGTCTGGCCGATAGAAGTGCGGCTTGCACTCTGCGCAGACCTGGCAGTGTCTGGTTATAGACCTGACTTCCTCAATGGAGTAGGGCAGGTTACGGGCTTGAATGAAGTGAAAAAACCTGGTGACCCCCGGGTGGCAGAGGTCGTTGTGGAAAGTCTGCAATTGGTCTATTTGTGCGCTGGCACATATTCCCCGGGACAGGGCGTCTGGGGGCTCATTGAGCTTCCCAGGCCAGTATAAGATGTCGTAATTGTAGGTGGAGAGTTCGATTCTCCACCTCAATATTTTATCGTTTTTGATCTTGCCACGCTGCGTGTTATTAAACATGAATGCAACTGACTGTTGGTCCGTGAGTAGGGTGAATCGTTTAACAGCTGAGTAGCGGTGCCAGTGCCGTACAGCTTCCACAATGGCTTGGGCCTCCTTTTCGACAGAGGAGTGTCGAATTTCAGCGCCTTGGAGGGTTCGTGAGAAGAAGGCCATAGGTCTGCCCGCCTGGTTAAGGGTGGCGGCTAGGGCGAAGTCAGACGCATCGCTCTCCACCTGGAACGGGATGGATTCGTCTACAGCGTGCATTGTGGCCTTCGCGATGTCTGCTTTGATGCGGTCGAAGGCCAGGAGGGCCTCTGCCATTAGGGGAAAAGAGGTGGATTTGATGAGCGGACGGGCTTTATCCACATAATTGGGGACCCACGAGAAGAAGCCCAGGCATCTCCTCAGTGCTTTGAGGCTGGTGGGGAGGGGAAGTTCCAGGAGGGGACGCATGCGGTTGGGATCGGGACCGATGACCCCGTTTTCCACAACACAACCAAGGATGGCGAGGCAGTGTGTGCAGAATATGCACTTCTCCTTATTATAGGTCAGATTTAGGAGTGTGGCGGTGTGGAGGAATTTGTGGAGGTTGGGGTCGTGGTCCTGCTGATCATGGCCGCAGATGGTGACATTTTCCAGGTACGGGAAGGTGGCCCGCAGCCCGTTCTGGTCTACCATTCGGTCCATCTCACGCTGGAAAACCGAGACCCCGTTGGTGATGCCGAAGGGGACCCTAAGGAAGTGATAGAGGCAGCCATCCACCTCGAAGGCAGTATATTGGCGGTCCTCCGGGCGGATAGGGAGCTGGTGGTATGCAGATTTTAAGTCAACGGTGGAGAACACCCGATATTGCGCAATCTGATTAACCATGTCAGATATGCGGGGAAGGGGGTTCGTGTCCAGCTGCGTGTATCAGTTAATGGTCTGACTGTAGTCAATGGCCATGCGATGTTTCTCCCCAGTTTTAACAACTACTACTTGGGCTCTCCAGGGGCTGGTACTGGCCTCGATGATCCCCTTCCCTAGGAGCTGTTGCACTTCGGACCTGATAAAAGCTCTGTCTCCAGCATTGTACCGTCTGCTCTTGGTGGCGATGGGCTTGCAATCGGGGGTGAGATTTTCAAACAGTGAGGATGGGGCGACTTTAAGGGTCGAGAGGCTGCAGGTGGTGCGCGGTGGGCGATCTAAGAACTGCAGATTGCAAATGGAGAGCGGGGGAAAAGGCCCATTATACTCCATGGCAATGCTCTTAAGGTGAGTCAGGAAATCTAGCCCCAGGAGTACGGCAGCGCAGAGTTGTGGCAGCACAAGGAGCCTGAAATTTTTGTACACTGTGCCCCGTACAGTCAGGGTCGCCACGCAGTATCCGAAGACATCCACCGAGTGGGACTTTGAAGCCATGGAGATCGTTTGCTTCACTGGCAGTACTGAAAGGGCGTAGCGACTCACTGTGTTAGGGTGAATAAAGCTCTCCGTACTCCCACAGTCAAACAAACAGTTTGTAATGCGACCGTTTACCTCGATGTCCATCATGGACCTGGCGAGTTGGTGAGGCCTGGATTGGTCCAGCGTAATTGAAGCCACCGTTGGATTTTGCGAGTAGTCGCATGCGGCTGACGGCGTCCAAGATGGCAGCGCGCACGGCCCACACGCGGCTGATGACGTCCAAGATGGCAGCCCGCACGGCCCACACGCGGCTGATGGCATCCAAGATGGCGGCCTGCACGGCTTACATGCGGCTACCGGCGCCCAAGATGGCGGCCCCTGCGGGTCGCACGCGGTGCTACTGGGCTTGGAGGTCGATTTCACTCTGCATACCTTCACGCAATGGCCCTTCTTTCCACACCCGGAGCAGATCGCATCCTTCGCCGGGCAGCGTTGTCGGGGGTGCTTCCCCAGGCCGCAGAAGTAGCACTTCGGGCCTCCGGAGACTGCCGCAACGGTCAGGTCATTGGTGGGACGTGGCGTAGGCCTGCGGTCCTCCCGAGTACAGAGGTGGCGGCGGCCACGGTGTCCACGATGCGCCCCCGTGGTCGGGGGTGTAGGCCTCGAGATTACGGAAGGCCACCTCTAATGAGTCGGCAAGCGCCACAGTCTTTTGTAGGTCCAGCCCACCCTGTTCCAGCAGTCATTGTCGGATATAGTTTGACCTGATACCTGTGACATAGGCATCTCTGATTAAGTCCTCAGTGTTTTGGGCGGCTGTTACAGTCTTGCAGTTGCAGGCCCTGCCAAGTGCTCGCAACGCACACAGGAATTGGTCACCCGATTCTCCTGGCTGTTGTCTGCGAGTAGCCAGAAGATGTCTGGCGTAGATTTCATTAGACTGTTTGTTGTACTGGCCTTTTAAAAGTTCGATCGCATCCTTGTAAGTTTCAGCGATTCTAATCATCGAGAATACTTGATCGCTTACCCGGGCGTGGAGCACGTGGAGCTTGTCGGTTTCGGTCCGGACGACAGAGGAGGAGGTGAGGAAAGTTTCGAAACAGCATAGCCAGTGATCGAAGCTGTTAGAGGCTGCTACAGTTTGAGGGCCCAGTTCGAGTTTTTCGGGTTTTAGTATCTGCTCCATCCCAAAACTTTTGCTAATAAAATTGATGCACCATCAATCGAGCAAAGACTAGTTTGTATGCAAGAACAAATAGGCTTTTATTAGCAAAAGACTTGGAGCACACCCATGCCGATGAACTGGTCCAGACTGAGGCAGGGGGGTGGGGAGCAGTCGCCTTTATACCTGGACCAGGGGGGGGAGGAGTCTCGGGTAGGGCCGGCAGGGATGTGTCCAGGCATGTCACATATACAGGTAATAAGCTAACAGTGGTTTGCCACACAAACACTCGATATTCCCACCGTCCTCCACGCTGGGAAACAGTCAACATTCCGAATGGTCTCCACAGAACTTATTCCCAGGATGGGAGAATTCCACTCACTGACTGATTATTCTAATGCATTGGAATAGTTCTTAATAACTATTCAGTTAAAATCAGATCTTTCTGATAGGATAATTTTCTTTCTTTTAACGGTGGCACAGTGGTTAGGACGGCTGCCTCACAGCGCCGGGGACCCGGGTTCAATTCCTGGCTTGGGTCACTGTCTGTGTGGAGTCTGTACATTCTCTCCATGTCTGCATGGGTATCCTCTGGGTGCTCCGGTTTCCTCTCACGGTCCGAAAGATGTGCTGGTTAGGGTGCATTGGCCATGCTAAATTCTCCCTCAGTGTATCCGAACAGGCACCGGAGTGTGGCGACTAGGGGATTTTCACAGTAACTTCATTGCAGTGTTAATGTAAGCCTACTTGTGACACTAATAAATAAATAAACTTTAAACTTTATACTTCTTAACGAATGAGCATTGTACCCAAAACAAATTTCCCTTTGGATAATAAAAGTGGATTGGGTTGAATTGACAGGAAGGTAACATGTTGTAAATCATTGAGTATCCATCCAGGTGAGCATCCAGACATGCACCAACATTTACAGATGCACCATAGAAAACATTCTTTCTGGTTGTATCACAGCCTGGTATGGGCTCCTGCTTTTCCCAGGACCGCAAGGAACTACAAAATGTCGTGAATGTAGCCCAATCCATCACGCAAACCAACCTCCCATCCATTGACTCTGTCTACACTTCCCACTCCCTCGGGAAAAGCAGCCAGCATAATCAAGGACGTTACGCACCCCGGACATTCTCTCTTCCATCTTCTTCCTTCGGGAAAAAGATACAGAAGTCTGAGGTCACGTACCAATCGACAGGGCGGCACGGTAGCACAGTGGTTAGCACTGCTGCTTCACAGCTCCAGGGTCCCGGGTTCGATTCCCGGCTCGGGTCACTGTCTGTGTGGAGTTTGCACATTCTCCTCGTGTCTGCGTGGGTTTCCTCCGGGTGCTCCAGTTTCCTCCCACAGTCCAAAGATGTGCGGGTTAGGTTGATTGACCAGGTTAAAAAAAAAATTGCCCCTTAGAGTCCTGGGATGCGCAGGTTAGAGGGATTAGCGGGTAAAATATGTGGGGGTAGGGCCTGGGTGGGATTGTGGTCGGTGCAGACTCGATGGGCCGAATGGCCTCCTTCTGCACTGTAGGGTTTCTATGATTTCTATGACTCAAGAACAGCTTCTTCCCTGCTGCTGTCAGACTTTGGAATGGACCTACCTTGCATTAAGTTGATCTTTCTCCGCACCCTAGCTATGACTGTCACACTACATTCTGCACTCTCTCCTTTCCTTCTCGATGAACGGTATGCTTTGTCTGTATAGCGCGCAAGAAACAATACTTTTCACTGTATGGTAATACATGTGACAATAATAAATCAAATCAAATCAAAAGGTGAGATGAAAGAGCTTAGAAATACCCTTTTTAAAAAATTGTCGATTGTGGCTTTAGTTAGACAGATGGGATGTAGACCATTGGCAAGTTTGGGCAGTGCGCATGCAGTGTTCTCCCAGACTAGGGAGCTGGGTCACACTGTACACTGATCCTGACCTGGGAGTGAAATTGCTGCTCTCAACTAGTTCACAGTGGCTGGCTTTGTGTGTGTCAAATGGTGTGAGTAACATTACATGACAATTTGTGGAAATAATAGGGAAACATATTGCACAGTCTGTAACTATTAGCAAAAATCACAGACATTTATGCATAGAGTTTCAGCAAATTCATGTGAGCTGTACTTTAGATCAAAGGGAGCAGAATAGTGCCATTTGATACTTGAATAGTAATTCTGTCAGTTAATGTCGCCAATTAACCCCAGTAATGAGCTCATCAGCCGTGTGAAATCTGGCTAAAATCACAGAGATGGTGTGATGAATGGAATTGTGCTGAGGATTACTATAAAAGAGAGGTGCTTTATTGCTCTAGTTAAAATGGCACTGTCTCCCCAAGCACTGCGGATAATTTATCATCTGGAGTCCTGACAGCGCCAGGCGTTGATGAGTACAAGGTGGCAATAAACCTATCATAAAATGATTACACAGGAATGTTCTGCAATTAAAATGCCGTTCTGTATCAGTATCATTGGATGGAGATGGACTGTGAGAAAACATACACTAAGTCGAGAAGAGAGACTCCAGCCAAAGCAGATGACTACACATTGATGCAAACTCTGATTAATGAGACAGCGTGCCCTTTTATGCTCAAACACAGAGTTTTTAAAATAAGAACATTTCTATTAATCTTTTAATCCTTCCCATGAACATAGATTCTTTAATTCTGTTGTGTCAGATGGCAAGCCTGCGAAATGCCTTGGGCACTCTACTGCATTTAAAGGTGCTACATCAAGATAAAGGTAAGTGGGCAGCACGGTGGCACAGTGGTTAGCACTGCTGCCTCACAGCGCCAGGGAGCCGGGTTCAATTCCTGGCTTGGGTCACTGTCTGTGCGGAGTTTGCACATTCTCCCCGTGTCTGCGTGGGTTTCCTCCCACACTCCAAAGGTGTGCAGATTAGGCGGATTGGCCGTGCTAAATTGGCTCTTGGGGCCCTATTTTACCATTTTGATTCTAAGTGCTGGGCGAACTTGAATCTGGGAGTGCTTCAGATCCGACTTTTAGACCCGTTCTCAGGCGCCCCCGTACGCACTCTGCCTGAAAAAATATCAGCGATTCCGAATCGCGCTGCAGAAGTCTGTGGGCGGGGCTTAACGTGCCTGAAATCCTGCAGCTCCGATCGGAGCCTCCATCTGCGCATGCGCAGAAAAAAATGATAGAATGCTGCTCCCCTACCACATCGCTCCTGGCCCGGATAATGCCTCCCCCTGGCCCCCACAGACATTGCCCCACCTCCATAACATTACTGACCCCCTTATCCCCTCACCCCCTCCTGCCACCCAGACCAATCATGCGCCTCTCCCCCCCTTCCCCCTCACTGATCTCAAGCAGAGTGGCAGCGGACCCCCCTTCTCTCGCACTGATCTCAGGCAAAGTGGCAGCGGACCCCCTTCCCGCTCATTGATCTCAAGCAGAGAGCCATCGGACTCTCGGCACTTACCTCTTCACTAACTGGAGTGCCCGAATCGGACTTTTGTGGAGCATGTCTGTTTCATGCCTGATTCTGGATGGGTGAACGCAGTGGTAAAGGGGAAAGTGCCGGTAAGGTTGAGCATGCAGCCCATTGAGTCAATTTAAATGGATGCCATTTTCGGGCCTTAGTAAAGGGGGAACCGGCGCGGAGAGTTGGCGTGGATCACACTACTCGCCTCACGCCCGACTTTATCAAGTTTTCGCACCCAAAAATGGGCGTAACTTGATGGTAAAATCAAGCCCTTAGTGTCAGGGGATTAGCAGGATAAATATGTGGGGTTATGGGGATAGGGCCTGAGTGGGATTGTTGTCGGTGCAGACTTATGGGCCGAATGGCCTTCTTCTGCACTGTACAGATTCTATGAAGTTGTTGCTGATGTTATTGTATACAACATCGGCCACATTTAAGCTTCCATCATCCCTCCCTGAACACCTGTCTTCACAGAACCTGGGCCATCAGACATCCCAGACACATTTTATTAAAATGTATTCATTCACGGGATGCGAGCATCGTTGGCTGCACCAGCATTTGTTACCCATCCCTAACTCCCGTTGAGAAGGTGGCATTGAGCCGCCATCTTGAACGCTGTAGGTACATCCAAAGTGCTATTAGAGAAGGAGTCCCCGCAACAATGAAGGGAAAAATGGTACATTGCTAAGATATGAAAGTGTGTGAATTGGAGAGGGTCTTGGAGGTGGTGGTGGTCCCAAGCCCTGACACTCTTGTCCTTTGAGGTACTGGAGGCCTATGCTCTGCCAAGTGTTGTTAGCACCTTACTGAGTGCATCATGCAGATGGTAGGTTCTGCAGCCAGGGGTTTTATAGAAAGTGCTTTGTACAGGAATAGAGTGTGGCTGAGCAGATACCGTCCAGTCAAGGAGGGAGTGAATGTTTGAAAAGTTTGATGATGTATTGACCAAGTCAGCTGATTTGACCTGAATGTTGAACTTTCTGGACATTATTAAATTTGGCTGAAGGACATCTATAGTCACCATGCAGCACATCCAGTGGCAAAAGTGATCAAGTGTCCACTGAAACTTACCTCTCCTTTGTTGCAGGAATGCTACAGCGTCCAGAGCTAGCAGTCATTGTTAGAGGATGAGGAGCAAACCTTTTAGGACGGAGATATTTCTTCACCCAGAAAGTGGTGAATGTGCGGAATTGTTACCATAGAAAGTAGCTGAGGCCAAAACGTTGTGTAATTTCAAGAAGAGGTGAGATATAGCATTTTGGACTAAAGGAATATGGGGGGCGGGGAGTAAGGGGAATCAAAATATTGAATTTGATGATCAGCCATGATAGAGATCGGTGGCACAGGATTGTGGTCAGTGCAGACTCGATGGGCCAAATGGCCTCCTTCTGCACCGTAGGCATTCTATGATTCTATTATTCTAGGAATATTGGGCGGCACGGTGGCACAGTGGTTAGCACTGCTGCCTCACAGCACCAGGAACCCGGGTTCAATTCCAACCTCGGGTCACTGTCTGTGTGGAGTTTGCACATTCTCCTCGTGTCTGCGTGGATTTCTTCTGAGAGCTCATTTCCTCCCACAGTCCAAAGATGAGTGGGTTAGGTTGATTGGCGATACTTAATTACACCTTGGGGTCAGGGAGATTAGCAAGGTAAATACATGCGGTTATGGGGATAGGGCCTGGGTGGGATTGTTGTCGGTGTAGGCTCGATGGGCTGAATGGCCTCCTTCTGCACTGAAGGGATTATATTCTATTCTATGATCAAAATGAATGGCGGAGCAGGCTTGAAGGGCCGAATGGCCTACCCCTGCTTCTAGCTTCTATTTTTCTACGTTACAGCTCTGATCCAAGATGCTGGTGCCCTTTAAGTGGCACAGGGAGTATTCTGCTTCACAACCACCTCGGCACTAATTCTATTGGCCTTTCTCTCCTTGCTTGTTCCATCAGTTGCTTGCACAGCAACAACAGCTTGCATTTATGTGGCGCCTGCAATGTAGTAAAACATCCCAAGGTGCTTCATGGAAATGCTTCAAACAAAACTTGACAGCAAACCACAGAAGGAGATATTCGGACAGGTGGCACAAAACTTAGTCAAGGAGTTAAAACTTGAGGAGACTGTGAAAAACCTTCTTGGTTATTCTGAATATCTGATTGGATAGTTTAGATTTGAATTTAAAAATCTGGGAATAGTTCAGTTAATTCCCTCTATGCTAAGTACAGAGGGTCAAAACAGTTAAAAATAAATGGGGGTTATTAAAGCTAAACCAAATTTCTGAACTGATTTAGGATTTGGTTAAAAAAAAGTAGTGTTCAAACTCAGGCTTGTGCTTGTTTCGTAACCAATTATTTTGACTTTTCAATTTCCAATCACATCAAATTGGGTGGAAATAGTAACTTAAAAAGAGAAGTACAAATTCTAATTTTCAATGTCAAACAAGGTAATCTTTATGTGAGCAAAAGCGTAGGGCAGGATTTTATTTCTGGGGTCAGGAACTTTGATATCAGGAGGACTCTCTGTTCCCAGCCTCTGGACCACATTGGATAGAGACACACGACTAGTTTTAGGGATTTTCTTGTTAACGAGATGGAGATCGATTTGTCATCCTATCAGGTAGAGCCCAACATTTCAGGGTGAAATTAGGGAATATTTCTCCACACTAAGGAGGGTTAGATGTTTGGAACAACTCTTCCATAAATGGCAGCTGACATTCAACTGAGAATTTTAAAGCTGAGATTGACAGGTATTTGTTGACTGAAGGTGTTAATAAGAACATAAGAACTAGGAGCAGGAGTAGGCCATCTGGCCCCTCGAGCCTGCTTTGTCATTCAATAAGATCATGGCTGATCTTTTCATGGACTCAGCTCCACTTACCCGCCCGCTCCTGCAAAATTCCAGCCATAGAATCCCTACAATTCAGAAGGAGGCCATTCGGCCCATCGAGTCTGCACTGACTCTCCAAAAGAGCATCTTACTTCCTGCCCAATCCCCGTAACCCTACACATTTACCCCGCTAATCCCCCTAACCCATGTACCTTGAGACACTAAGGCGCAATTTAGAATGGCCAATCCACCAGATTGTGGTCAGTACAGTCTCGAGTCTGTACCGACCACAACCCCACCCAGACCCTATTCCCGTAATCCCACATATATACCCTACTAATCCCCCTGACACTAAGGGGCAAGTTAGCATGACCAATCCTCCCTAACCATCTTTGGGGTGTGGGAGGAAACTGGAGCACCCAGAGAAATCCCACGCTGACAGGGGGAGAACTCCACGCAGACAGACACCCAAGGCCATAATTGAACCCGGGTCCCTGGCACTGTGAGGCAGCCGTGCTAACTGCATAGACCAACTTCACACTGTGTAACTGGCCAATGCTTTTGAATAACTTCACATTGCACTATTTGATCGTGCCGTTTCTCCACGAAGCAAGAGTGACAATACTTTCTACATCCTACTTTCATGGTGATGCACTTTGAGATACCCTAAGGATGTGAAAGGCGCTATATAAATGGCACATTTGCTATTATTTTGTCTGAAGTGTATTCCCCATCTGAAAACCTAGTGATGTTGGCATGTATTTCCACCAGCGCTAGCCACCGAGTTGCTAGTTGACCCGGTTGACCATTCTTCACGTCCGAGCCTCGACGGCCAACTCAATTGTGGAGGCATCGCGCAGGAGCCTGATTGAAGGTTCACTCGATAACTACACATTTGCACCAGAGAAGGATTGAGCCGGGACCCTGTCTGGGGTTCAATCGCTGGCCCCTTCTGAGGCTAAGCAGCACAGGGCAGGGACATGAACTCACTGAGCTACACAATGAAGTTACAATGCTTTTTGCTTCCAACTGCACCTATTTCAAGGTGCCGTGTCGGAGTTTTCATTCCTTTCTACGGGAGCTGCACACGGCTGAATAAACACGATCTGATGAGCGAGCAGCAATTTCACACAGCTCTAATAATGTAGTGCGACCAAGTTATGTGGAAAATAAGTGGAAGGTGCTGATTGTGATAATCTTTAAATGGACTGGCAAATCCAAGCCTTTTCTTCATCTTTGCACATCAATTATTGGTCATATCCCCGGGATTAGGAAGTGGCGGGAACCCCCCCTGGTGTCGTAAGCCTTCAAGATGCAACAGTGAGATTTCAAAGGACGAACTCTTGTGTATGCAAACACTGGTCCTTTTATTAACTCCTTCCCCGCACGTCACTTAATTGTCAGAGTGAGCAGCTGCATCCACTCTGCACAGATGCATCAATTATATCGCTCGGAATTTCCTGGTGTTGGCCACTGCAGCGAAAATAACAGTATGTTCAATACTTACGGCCCAATTTGCAGTTATTTTCACCACAGTCCTTGCTTGCTGTGGGGTCGATGCCAGAGTTTGTGTAATTGTTCATCCGCGGCTTGTGGGATTGAATAGATGTCCTGGATACCTCTCGGTGGCCTTCAGACTCAGGCAGAGAAACTTCAAGACGGGTGAGGGAGGGCAAGAAAACAGCCTGGCTCCCCTCGTCCTCTGAGGTCTCGTTCAGTCGCAGGCCATCACAGGACATGTGGTCATTTTACCAGAATCATCGGCTGACCCCAATTCGAGTAAGCTCAGCAAAGGCTTTCCAGCAGTTTATGCCTCAACTTACCCGACCTGCAATGCTGGACTCGGTGATCCATTATCTGGTTATTCAGATCCATCACATGCACACATCCCGACGCCAGCCTCAAATGGGCCTGGGCCACTGTTTCCCCCTACTTCTGTCTCAACTGATAGAATACATGTCTTTGGAGGGTTTGGATGTCACCGAGTTTTTTGTATTCATTCGTGGGACATGTGCGTCGCTGGCTGGCCAGCATTTATTTGCCATCCGTATTTGCCCGAAGGCAGTTGAGAGTCAACCACATTGCTGTGGCTCTGGAGTCACATGTAGGCCAGACCGGGGAAGGACGGCAGATTTCCTTTCCTAAAGGTCATTAGTGAACCAGATGGGTTTTTCCGACAATGGTTTCATGGTCATCAGTAGATTCTTAATTCCAGATTTTTTTTATTGAATTCAATTTCCACCATCTGCCAAGGCAGGATTCGAACCCAGGTCCTCAGGGCATTCATTGAGTTTCTGCCGAGCGATAATACCACGAGGCCATTGCCTCCCCTAAATAAGTCATGGTCTTTCAAAGCTTTCATTGCACATTCACATTCCCTCCTTTCTCCCATGCCAGGCAATATCTTATGGATTTATGTCACAAATCTTTGGATTTATGTCACATTATCAGTAACCCCCACAGCTTGCCTCCTGGGCTTGTAGAATCTCACTAGCTGTTCTGTCTGGAGACAATACACATCTCTTTAACCTGTGCTTAATGCTCCCTCCACCCACATTGTCTGTACCTTTAAGACCTGGCTGGCTGTAGGATTCGCATTCTAATAAGCCGGCATCTCCACATCAGGCAATATCTTGACAGTCTCCTCACTGAAGCACCCCTGCCTCGAACAACAATAAGGTCCATCCCTGAGCTTTCTGTCCTGCCGACGCCCTGTCCAAAAACAGACCGAGACTGTCAATCTGCACTTTGAACTCCTCCCGCCACACTTTCCATATCACGGTAAGAGTACTGGCATCATCTGTTGGATTAAATGACTCAATCCAAAAGGCGTGCATTGGCCGCGCTAGATTCTCCCTCAATGTACCCGAACAGGCGCTGGAGTGTGGCGACTAGGGTATTTTCACAGTAACTTAGATTAAATTCCCAACAGTGCAGAAGAAGGTCGTTCAGCCCATCGAGTCTGCACTGACCACAATCCAACCCAGGCCCTATTTCCATAACACCACATATTTACCCTGTTAATCCCCCAGGCACTAGGCTCAATTTAGCATGGCCAATCCACCTAACCCGCAAATCTTTGGACTTTGTGAAGAAACCGGAGCACCCGGAGGAAACCCACGCAGACATGGGGAGAACGTGCAAACTCCACACAGACAGTGACCCAAGGCCAGAATTGAACCCAGGTCCCCGGTGTTGTGAGGCAGCCGTGCTAACTACTGTACCACTGTGCCGCCCCAACCTCATTGCAGTGTTAATGCAAGCCTACTTGTGACTAATAAATAAAATTTACAAAAAACTTAAAACTTAATTCCCTGGATTGCAGACCGATCAGTTCCAGCAAATGTCATGTCACACTCTGAAATATCTCCATATTTATCCTCATCATCAATGTCACATCTCAGGCTGACAGAGCAGCATTCAAAGTCACACAGCTTTAACCACAAGAAGAAATCTTCAAGCTTCAAGTTTTTAGGTGTCCAGATCACCAACAACCTGTCCTGGTCCCCCCCATGCCGACACTATAGTTAAGAAACCCACCAACTTTCTCGGAAGACTAAGGAAATTTGGCATGTCAGTTATGACTCTCACCAACTTTTACAGATGCACCATAGAAAGCATTCTCTCTGGTTGTATCACAGCTTGGTATGGCTCCTGCTCTGTCCAAGACCGCAAGAAACTACAAAACGTCATGAATGTAACCCAATCCATCACGCAAACCAGCCTCCCATCCATTGACTCTGTCTACACTTCCCGCTGCCTCAGGGAAAAGCAGCCAGCATAATCAAGGACCCCACACACCCTGGACATGCTCTCTTCCACTTTCTTCCTTCGGGAAAAAGATACAAAAGTCTGAGGACACGTACCAACCGACTCAAGAACAGCTTCTTCCCTGCTGCCATCAGACTTTTGAATGGACTTACCTTACATTAAGTTGATCTTTCTCTACACCCTAGCTATGACTGTAACACTACATTCTGCACTCTCTCCTTTCCTTCTCTATGAACAGTATCCTTTGTCTGTATAGCGCGCAAAAAACAATACTTTTCACTGTATGTTAATACATGTGACAATAATAAATCAAATCAAATCAAAACTCTTCATGCTGGCTAACTCCCTAATGTACTATTTGATCTTTGACTCCCCCCTTCCTTGGCCGTAAAGTCCTGGGGTGGGACTTGAACCCGGAGCTTCTGGCTCAGAGGCAGGGGTGTTACACATTGCGCCACAAGTCCTCGGCACAGGTAAAGACACCTTCTTTATGTCTACACTATCAAACCCTTATTATCTTAAAGACCTTTCTAAGGCCACACCTCAATCTTTTTTTTTCCAGAGAAAATATCCAGAGTCTGGTCAACCCTCCTGACCCCAGGCTGGACAATCCCCCTGACCCCAGGCTGGACAATCCTCCTGACCCCAGGCTGGACAATCCCCCTGACCCCAGGCTGGACAATCCCCCTGACCCCAGGCTGGACAATCCTTCTGACCCCAGGCTGGACAATCCCCCTGACCCCAGGCTGGACAATCCCCCTGACTCCAGGCTGGACAATCCTCCTGACCCCAGGCTGGTCAATTCCCCAGACTGGACAATCCCCCTGACCCCAGGCTGGACAATCCTCCTGACCCCAGGCTGGACAATCCCCCTGACTCCAGGCTGGACAATCCTCCTGACCCCAGGCTGGACAATCCCCCTGACCCCAGGCTGGACAATCCTCCTGACCCCAGGCTGGACAATCCTCCTGACCCCAGGCTGGACAATCCTCCTGACCCCAGGCTGGACAATCCTCCTGACCCCAGGCTGGACAATCCCCCTGACCCCAGACTGGACAATTCTCCTGACCCCAGGCTGGTCAATTCCCCAGACTGGACAATCCCCCTGACCCCAGGCTGGACAACCCTCCTGACCCCAGGCTGGTCAATTCCCCAGACCCCAGGCTGGACAATCCTCCTGACCCCAGGCTGGACAATCCCCCTGACCCCAGTCTGGACAATCCCCCTGACTCCAGGCTGGACAATCCCCCTGACCCCAGGCTGGACAATTCCCCAGACCCCAGTCTGGACAATCCTCCTGACCCCAGCTTGGCCAATTCTCCTGACAATTATAGCCTCAGTTTCGATATTATCTTGGTCAATCTTTTTATGCACCTTGAAATCTTGAAATATCTTGAAATGTTGGAGACCAGGATCATGCACAGCTGCTCAAAGCCACCTCAGGGCAGGCAAGGGGAGGAACCTGGGACCTCCCACCTTTAAATACAAACTCACAAGCAAAGATCTTAAAATGTGTTTTGAAATTCTCCTCCCTTATTCAATCTCGTGCTGGTTTCTGGAGTCTGATATTTGATTGTTTCTGGGTTTCATTTGGTTAATAGTTTTGATCAGAGCAACAATGTCTCCAGGCGACAGCAACAGAAAAGAACACAAGATCTAACACAAGATCTACCTTTCACAATAAGATCAGATCTGTGCAACTAAAGAGTTTTTAAAATTCTTCCTTGGATGTGGGCATCACTGGATAGACCAGTATTTGTTGTCCATCCCTAATTGCCCCTTGAGAAGGTGATGGTGAGCTGTCTTCTTCAACCGCTGCAGTCCCTGTGGTGTAGGTGCACCCACGGTGCTGTTAGAGAGGGAGATCCAGGATCTTGACCCAGTGACAGTGAAGGAATGGTGATATATTTCTAAGTCAGGATGGCGTGTGGCTTGGAGAGGAACTTCCAAGTGCCTGTTTCACTTGTCCTTCCAGATGTAAAGGTTATAGGTTTGGAAGACGCTGTTGAAGGAGGATTGGCAAGTTGCTGCAGCACATTTGTAGATCACAGACACTGCAGCCACTGTCATCTTTCATTCCCTCACCCCGTAGTATAAATATCTCCCACTTTCTCTGCCTTTTAGCTTTGAGAAGGGGTCATCTGGACTCGAAACGTCAGCTCTTTTCTCTCCTTACAGATGCTGCCAGACCTGCTGAGATTTTCCAGCATTTTCTCTTTTGGATGCTGCCACTGTGTACTAAGGGCGGGGGGAGCAAATGTCTAGTTTATTAGTGTCACAGTGGGCTTACATTAACACTGCAATGAAGTTACTATGAAAATCCCCTAGTCGCCACACTCCAGCACCTGTTCGGATACACTGAGAGAGAATTTAGCATGGTTAACGCATCTAACCAGCACATCATTTGGACTGTGGGAGGAAACCGGAGCACCCGGAGGAAACCCACACAGTCACGGGAAGAACGATCAGACTTTGCACAGACAGTGACCCAAGCTGGGAATTGAACCCAGGTCCCTGACGCTGTGAGGCAGCAGTGCTAACCACTGTGCCACCGTGCCATCCCGTTCTGGTATTCTGTGCACTAGTTCAAAGTAGGAAGAACTTGCCCACGATGTCCCAAAGCACCTAACGGCCAATGAAATACTTTTTAAAAGAGCTATCACCGTAACAATGTAGGAAAGACAGCAGCCAGTTTGTGCGTGGCACGCTCCCACAAACTGCAATGTTTTGACCAATTAATTTGAGATAACATTTTGAACAAAAAAATCTTGGAGCACAGGGGAATGAGGGGGTGGTGTCGGGGGGGGCAAGAGTTTCCTTCAATCTTTCAGACTAGACGATAAACTAAGACCCTTTATGCCTCTCAGGTAGATGTAAAAAATCCACACATGCAGTGATACAAGGTTAGAATTGAACCCGGGTCCTTGGCGCTGTGAGGCAGCAGTGCTAACCACCGTGCCACCGTGGATGCCAAATGGGAGACTTTTCCTTGGGTGGTGCCTGGTTTCTTGAGCGCCAGTTATAAATCGGGCAACGTCGGGATCGTCACTCCAAATTTCAACCAGGGATTATTCACCAGATATGAGGTTAAGAAGGAAATGAAAGGACAGCCATTCTTCAACCTAATTCGGGAAAGGAGAAAAGCAGGAATAGTTTGTAGATAAAACATTTGCTCTGCGGGTTAAAAGAAGCGAGCTGAGAGATCCTTTGGAAAACTTGACAACTTGAAAAGATGAAGTAAATCAACGTGACATTTCATTTCACTTTGAAGCTAAAACACAGCTTGAAATATACATTTATTGTTTCTGTTCTGTCCCTCTCTTATTCATTAACCGCCCGCATAAAGCAACCAGATTAGTAAGCAACAGCCACAATTCATCCCTTCTGGAGAACTGAATACTTTTTTGTACAAAGATAGGGCTGATGCATTCAATTAAAGCCTTCCATTTTAAAGCCTCCTAAAATCTTTCATGACTGAATTAGGATAATTAAGCACCCGCCTCTGATTTAAAGGCTTCACTCTTTGAACTGGAGAACGCGTTACATTTTCTGCAACGCAACACAGAGTGCGGCCAAGTCCCAGGATCCTCTGCTGCTACGTCTATCTATTTCCCCCCAGACACTTTGTTTGTTGCCCCACTGGAAGTGATTAGGTGAAACCCCCCCCACACCTCCCCCCCCTCCCCCCCCCCCCCCCCCCCCCCGCTGTGGGCAGACGGAGTGAAATGCGGAGATAAGGACGGCTGCTCTTTGCTGCGCCTCAGATCAGGCAAAAGCACCCGGCCCTCATCGCAGGCGGCCTGATTGGAAGCCATTTAGCCAAACGCAAAGGAAATATTGGCGTAATTACTCAGCACCGGGAGGGGGTAAGGGGCTTTGCGACAGGATCTGGAGTGAGAAAGCGAAATAGTTTCTTCTGTCCCTCTGAGGATTATCTGCTTCTCAAGCTGTCAATACTTTGAAATAATAGCAGTCACTTAAACTCAGCGTTTACGGAGGCTGTTCCCGTTTTGGCTGATTTATACAGGCTATTAACTCCTTGAGTTTTGTTTTTCGTGTAGTTCATATCTTTGAAGCAATTAAGAATGAACAGGATGTTTTGCTTCAATTGTACAGGGCGCTGGTGAGACCACGGCCTGATTCTCCTACCTCGTCCGCGTGTGGGATTATCCAGTCCCGCTGCTGTGAATGGAGCTTTGGCTGGCCACCAATTTCTCCATTCTCACTGTCAGCGGCAGTGGGGCACCGAGCCCGGAGAATTCCGGCCAACGTTTCGAATAATGCGTGCATGTTTTGCTGCCCTGATTTAAGGAAGAATGGAAATGCATTGGAGGCGGTTCAGAGGATGTTTACGGGATTGAAAACTGGGATGAGTGGGCTGTCTCATGAGGAAAGTTTGGACAGACTGGGTTAGCTTCCAGTGGAGGCTAACCCAGTCTTATGGAGTTTAGAATCTTAGTTTAGAGTCTTATGGAGTTTAGAAGAGTGAGGGTGACCTGATTGAAGTTTATAAGATCTTGAATGGTCTCGACAAGGTTTTTGATTTGATTTGATTTTTGATTTGATTTGATTTATTATTGTCACGTATTAGTATACAGTGAAAAGTATTGTTTCTTGCGCGTTATACAGACAGAGCATATCGTTCAAAGAGAAGGAAAGGAGAGAGTGCAGAATGTAGTGTTACAGTCATAGCTAGGGTGTAGAGAAAGATCAACTTAAAGTGAGGTAAGTCCATTCAAAAGTCTGACAGCAGTGGGGAAGAAGCTGTTCTTGAATTGGTTGGTACATGACCTCAGACCTTTGTATCTTTTTCTCGACAGTGGACGTAGAAAGGAAGTCCCCCCTTGTGGGTGAGTCCAGAACTAGGGAGCACTGTTTTAAAATGAGGGGTCACCCTTTTAGGACAGAGATGAGGAGAATTTTTTTCTCCCAGAGGGTTTTGCAACTTTGGAACTCTCTGCCTCAGAAGGTGGCGAGAGAGAATTGCTGAATATTTTCAAGATGTGGAGATGCCGGCATTGGACTGGGGTGGGCACAGTAAGAAGTCTCACAACACCAGGTTAGAGTCCAACATGTTTATTTGGAATCACGAGCTTTCGGAACGCTGCCCCTTCATCAGGTGAGAATATTTTTAAAGCAGAGGTAGACAGATTCTTGTTGAGCGAGAGAACCAAAGGTTATTGGGGTAGATGGGAATGTGGAAGTTTGAAACACAAACAGATCAGCCATGGGTGGAACAGGCTTGAGCAGCCGAACAACTTACTCCTGCTCCTATTCCGTATGTTTGTAAAATGTCCTCCTCCTACTCTTTATATTCAAACAGCTCAGGCATTAGTTAGTGTCAGCTGAGACTCGATGGGTCTCAGTCCTGCCACTGCAACAGATGATCATTGGTTCAAGTCCCATTACACAGATTTAAGCACAAAATCTAGGCTCTCACCCAATGCCACACTGAGGGAGTGCTGCACTGCCACAGATGCCATCTTGCAAATGAGACATTCAACTCTGGGCTCAGATGGATGCTCAAGTTTGCTTGTTACTCTCCTCAATGTCCTGGTCCAATATTTATTCCTCAACAAACATCACCAAGAGTTCTGTTTGTGGGAACCCGTTACATTAATCACCTTTCACTTTTCATACATTACAACAGTGGGGACACTTCCAAAGTACGTCTTTGGTTATGATGTCCTTTGAAATGGTCTGGTGATGTAGAGGGCATGATGTAAATACCAGTCTTCCTTTTAAAGTAAATTTACTTTATTCACCCAAATTTCTCTCTACGTTATAGAATCATGTCTAGAATAGAATCATAGAATCCCTACAGTGCAGAAGGAGGGCCTGGGTGGGATTGTTGGTGCAGGCTTGATGGGCCGAATGGTCTCCTTTGCACTGTAGGGATTCAATGACATTTACCTGGGTTCTGTGATAACTTTTCATGAAGGGGAGGTGATGGCCCAATGGTATTACTGCTAGACTATTAATCCAGAAACTCAGCTAATGTTCTGGGGACCTGGGTTCGAATCCCGCCACGGCAGATTGTGGGATTTGAATTTAATTTTTTTTAAATCTAGAATTAAGAATCTACTGATAACCATGAAACCATTGTCGATTGTTGGAAAAACCCGTCTGGTTCACCAATGTCCTTTAGGGAAGGAAACCTGCCGTCCTTACCCGGTCTGGCCTACATGTGACTCCAGAGCGGCCAACCAGGGATAGGCAATAAATGCTGGCCAGCCAGTGACACCCATGGCCCACAAATGAACAAAAAACTTGGGTTGTCAGCACTCCGAGGTTGCCTTAGGGACTCCAGGAATCAAAGTGCTGTAAGCAGCCCTGGAGTAATCTTTTAAATTAACTGTGTTCTTTTTCATTCTCCTTGAATATTTAATTTGGCACGGCATGGTGGCACAGTGTTTAGCACTGCTGCCTCACAGTACCAGGGACCCGGGTTCGATTCCCGGCTTGTGTTCAGTGTCTGTGTGGAGTTTGCACGTTCACCCCGCGTCTGCGTGGGTTTCCTCCGGGTGCTCCGGTTTCCTCCCACAGTCTGAAAGATGTGCTGGTTAGGGTGCATTGACCTGAACAAATGCCAGAGTTTGGCAACTGGGGGAATATCACAGTAACTTCATTGCAGTGTTAATGTAAGCCTTACTTGTGACTAATAAATAAACTTACTTACTTAATTTAAAATACTGGAACCGGGAGGAAGGCTGTTCAGCCAAGTGACTCTGTGATCGTGTGACAAAATGTCCAGGGGTGTGACCGAATAGAATTGGCAGGGCTAATGTTGACCGACCTGCTGCGTATTTCCAACATTTGTTGTGGGGAGTTTAATCGGAAATCGAGTCAAAGTCAAACATTCTCACGTTTCGCTTAAATGTGCAGATTTCGGGCAGCTTGATGGAGAAGAAATACAACTATTGTTAGCAAGCAAACTAGCTCGCTGAACGGCGAGATGACATTTCAGCCCTGAAGGTTATTGAGAATCACAACATTCACTAAAACAAATGTCAATATGAATTTCACTGATGAACTTCATCAAAAAACAATCTGGAATTTTTATCCTCACAGTAGGAATGTAATCGGATACAGTGCATTCGCGGAGCATGGGTGGAATATCAATGATGGCTTCAAACAGCAGAGGTTGTTTATTTTCAATGAAAGAAATTAAGGATCCTTAAAGAGATAGACTCTGCCGTGCTACTGAGACCCCGTTTCATCATTCCCTACAATTAATTCTGCTTTTGATAAATCAGTCCTTTTGTTTTGACACTGGTACACTCTGAAATGTTGCAACTTTCAGAGACATTTTCCCCCGTCAAAACCTGCTTCTGCGGGAAATGTTCAAGTGATTTTTGCTGAAGTGATTGTGTTTATTTGGAACATAACCTTAGTGGCTTCCTTGTTCTTTAGGATAAGAACATCAGGACATAAGGGGTGGAATTTTGCCGTCTCGCCCGCCATGGGAATGGGAGCTGGGCCGGACCATGCAAGGGTCCATTGACCTTGGACGGAATTTTATGATCTTGGGACGAGCACAACCCAAGAGGTGGGAGCAAACCCTCACTTTTCTTTTTGATTTGATTTATTATTGTCACATGTATTGGTATATAGTGAAAAGTATTGTTTCTTGCGCGCTACACAGACAAAGCATACCATTCATAGAGAAGGAAAGGAGAGGGTACAGAATTGCAGTCATAGCTAGGGTGTAGAGAAAAGTCAACTTTTTGATTTGATTTGATTTATTATTGTCACATGTATTAATATACAGTGAAAAGTATTGTTTCTTGCGCGCTATACAGACAAAGCATACTGTTCATAGAGAAGGAAACGAGAGAGTGCAGAATGTAGTGTTACAGTCATTGCTAGGGTGTAGAGAAAGATCAACTTAATGCGAAGTAGGTCCATTCAACTGTCTGACAGCAGCAGGGAAGAAGCTGTTCTTGAGTCGGTTGGTACGTGATCTCAGACTCTTGTAACTTTTTCCCGACGGAAGAAGGTGGAAGAGAGAATGTCCAGGGTGCGTGGGGTCCTTAATTATGCTGGCTGCTTTCCCAAGGCAGTGGGAAGAGTGGACAGTGTCAATGGCTGGTTTGAGTGATGGACTGAGCTTCATTCATGACCTTTTGTAGTTTCTTGCAGTCCTGGGCAGAGCAGGAGCCCATACCAAGCTGTGATGCAGACAGAAAGAATGCTTTATATGGTGCATCTGCAGACGTTTAGTGAGAATTGTATCGGACATGCCAAATTTCCTTCGTCTTCTGAGAAAGTAGAGGCGTTGGTGGGCTTTCTTAACTGTAGCGTCCGCATGGAGGGACCAGGACAGGTTGTTGGTGATCTGGACACCAAGAAACTTAGAGCTCTCGACCTTTTCCATTGTGTCCCCATTGATCCATCCTGACTTGAAAACATCTCACCGTTCCTTCACTGTCGCTGGGTCAAAATCCTGGAGCTTCCTTCACTAACAGCACTGCAGGTGTACCTACACCACATGGACGGCAGCGGGTTCATGAAGGCAGCTCACCATCACATTCTCAAGGGCAATTAGAGATGGATGATTAATGCTGACCCATCCAACAATGCCCACATCTCATAAAATGAATGAAAATAATCAGGTTGGCGAGAAAGTTTGTCAGGTACAATTCTAGCTGGCAACTCTTGAGGATTAGCTTGGAGTCTTCATGCAGTGAGGTTCAAATCTCTGAGCAAGCTGAGAGAAAATCAGAAAGGTGTTTAAACAAAAAATTCTCTCTTTTTCTAATTCTGATTGTTAGCCAATTAGGAGAACACTTTGCAGTTGGCCAGGAGAAGATGAGTCTCCATGAAGATGGACATCCTGAATAATCTATTGTAAATGTGTGACAGCGGGATAGTTGGAGGTGGGATGAAACCTCGAGTTGGCAAGCTGATCACAAATGTTGGACAGCACTCTCCAACCTCTCCCGCAGCTGGGATTATCCAGTCCTGTTGCTGAGCGCCAAATTCTCCATTCTCGCTGACAACGGTAGCAGGGCATGCGAGACCGGAGAACTCCAGCCAAAATTCCATCTCATGGGGGTTACGATTATAGAATCGTAGAATCCTACAGTGCAGAAGGAGGCCATTCAGCCCATCGAGTCTGCACCGACCACAATCCCACCCACACCCTATCTCCATGACCCCACACATTTACCCTAGCTAGCACCCTGACACCAAGGGGCAATTTAGCTTGGCCAATCGACCTAACCCGCACATCTTTGGGCTATGGGAGGAAACTGGAGCTCCCGGAGGAAACCCACGCAGACACAGGGAGAATGTGTAAACTCCACACAGAGAGTGACCCAAGCCAGGAATCGAACCCGGGTCCCTGACGATGTGAGGCAGCAGTGCTAACCACTGTGCCACCGTATCTCTGGAAGCTCCCGTGATGCCTTCCCATCTGCCCATCTTCTTCTTATATTGTGACTGGTGAGATTAAAGGGAAATATTTCTACAAATGTTCTTGTGTACAACACCAGCTCTGGATCCTTCACTGTGTGTTAGACATCCGATACATGTACATCCGACACCTGAAAAGAGGTCACATCACTGCAGTCCCCAGCATTGAACTCTGACCTGCACCCTCTGCAATTCTATTCAAGGGTCAAATTCATATGTCAGTGATGGTCAGGTAAAGACCAGCTGCCCCAAACTGGAGCATGGCAACTACCCACTTCCTACCGAGCTGTATTGGCGCACAGTCACACAGCATCCAGAATGTACCACACAGTGCGACTAACACCTTTCACACAACATGGAGAAACATTGCTTCCTATCCCACTTCTTATATCCCATCCCAACTTGGCCACTCTGGCCAACAACCAATCGCCCCTCCAGCCCCAAACACCCAACCTTCCCCTTCTCCTTAGTAAGAGCAGCCTCGTGGTATTATCGCGAGACTATTAATCCAGAAACTCAGCTAATGTTCTGGGGGCGGCACGGTGGCACAATGGTTAGCACTGCTGCCTCACAGCGCCGGGGACCTGGGTTCAATTCCCGCTTGGGTCACAGTTTGGGTGGAGTTTGCACGTTCCCACTGTGTCTGCGTGGGTTTCCTCCGGGTGCTCTGGTTTCCTCCCACAGTCCAAAGATGTGCAGGTTAGGTTGATTGGCCATGCTAAATTGATCCTAGAGTCAGGGGGATTGGCAGGGTAAATCTGTGGGGTTGTGGGAATAGGAACTGCATGTGATTGTGGTCGGTGCAGTCTCGATGGGCTGAATGGCATCCTTCTGTACTGTAGGGAATCTATGATTCTATAACCCAAGTTCAAATCCTGCCAAGACAGATGGTGAAATTTGAATTCAATAAGAAATATCTTGAATTAAAGAATCTTCCAATGACCATGAAACCATTGTTGATTGTCGGAAAAACCAACCTGGTTCCCTTTAGGGAAGGAAATCTGCCGTCCTTACTGGTCTGGCCCTCATGTGACTCCTCAGCTGCCCTCTGCAATGACCTAGTAAGCCACTACGTTTCAAGGGCAGCTAGGGATGGGCAATGAATGCTGGCCCAGCCAACAATGTCCATGTCCCACAAATGAATTTTTTAAAAATACATTGTCCGGGAAGAAACAATAATAACTTTTTTTTAAAGAAAGGCACTCAATGAAGTAGAAAGGGTCGAGAGCTTCAAGTTGTTAGGTGTCCAGATCACCAACAACTTGTCCTGGTCCCCCCATGCTCTCACTATAGTTAAGAAAGCCCACTAACGCCTCTACTTTCTCAGAAGACTAAGGAAATTTGGCGTGTCTGCTATGACTCTCACCAACTTTTACAGGTGTTCCATAGAAAGCATTCTTTCTGGTTGTATCACAGCTTGGTATGGCTCCTGCTCTGCACAAGGCTGCAAGGAACTACAAAAGGTCATGAATGTAGCTCAATCCATCACGCAAACCAGCCTCCCATCCATTGACTCTGTCTACACTTCCCGCTGCCTCGGCAAAGCAGCCAGCATAATTAAGGACCTCACGCACCCCGGACATTCTCTCTTCCACCTTCTTCCTTTGGGAAAAAGATACAAAAGTCTGAGGTCACGTACCAACCGACTCAAGAACAGCTCCTTCCCTACTGCCATCAGACTTTTGAATGGACTTACCTTGCATTAAGTTGCTCTTTCTTTCCACCCTAGCTATGACTGTAACACTACATTCTGCACTCTGTAATTTCCTTCTCTATGAAGAGTATGTTTTCTCTGTATAGCGCGTAAGAAACAAAACTTTTCACTGTGTGTTAATACATGTGACAATAATAAATCAAATCAAAATCAAATTAAATCAAAAATCACTGGAATAAATAAAATACTCGAAAAAAAAATCCCTCTCCTACCTCATCAAGCAACATAAGCCAGTCCAAGGGATCACATTAGACACACATATATTAACTGTTCCATTTGCCTTTTTAATGTACAATTATTCCAGATGTGTGTGCTCTAACACTGCACTCTGAAACAATCAGCAAAGTGTCACTTGTTCAATGATAAACCATTTTTGCTTGTCATCCTTTTGCGTGAATGATTTTTTTTTCTTAACAGTGACTTTACATTGACCTTTTCTAGGGCTCTTTCCTCAGTTGATAAATAATAAATTATATTTCAAAAACAAATATGCAAGGTAGGTGAGAACTGTCAGTACCTATTAGTTAGAGAACAGATTTGCACTGGTTGCCTTCCACATAAGCTTTATCTGTCTCTCCAGCTTTATCATGTCTTTGTGGTGAGATTTCATTGACCATGAACTCTCTCGCTAATCTTTATATGCTTTCAGTACCCTCGACTGTGCTATCCAATGATGTCTGTGGCTGGAAAAACTGATATTGCATTGCATTTACAGTGCAAAGCAGGCCATTCGGCCCCACTGCTCCATGTCAGTATTTATGCTCCACATGTGCCTCCTCGCGCTCCTTTTCACCCAACCCCATCATATTTTTCAAGTCTTTCCTCCCTCAAGTCCCCTTAAATCCATCTACGCCATTCACCTCTGGCTATGCTGGTGGCGGCACGGCAGCACAGTGGTTAGCGCTGCTGCCTCATAACTCCAAGGACCTAGGTTCGATTCCCGGCTTGGGTGACTCTGTGTGGAGTTTGCACGTTCTCCCCGTGTCTGCGTGGGTTTCCTCTGGGTGCTCCGGCTTCCTCCCACACTCCAAAGACGTGCGGGTTAGTTGGATTGGCCGTGCTAAATTGCCCCTTAGTGTCAGGGGGACTAGCGAGGGTAAATGCGTAGGGTTATGGGGATAGGGCCTGGATGGGATTGTGGTCGGTGCAGACCCGAGGGGCTGAATGGCCTCCTTCTGCACTGTAGGATTCTATGATTCTATGATGACCTGGGAATTCCAGGCCGGAATTCGCCGGCCATTCACGCCCCGCTGCCAGAAAGGACGGAGAATCTCCATTCACTGCAGTGGGACCGGAAAATCGTATCGGTGTGAATGGCCGGAAAGTTTACGTCCGAATTCTCTACTAATCGCGGTTGGTTTTGGGGCAGTTCACTTCCATAATACTGAATTAAGAGTCCAGAAACTGACTCTTTAACCTGTGAGGCTGACAGATGAAACTTCAGCGCCATCTGTAATCCTTTTGACTTATATTTTTGTACGTTGACACAACCTGAAATTAACTGGAGAGCCAGTTTTTCCCTTTGCGATGGTCCAACACTCCACTCATGCAGAAGCCGGTTCACATTAACAGCCTTAAGAGTGTTGCACTTGCCAAGTGCTAAGTGGCATTAAGTACAAGTACTTACAACCTGAAACATATAGAGTGATGGAATGGGAGCATCTCAAGTTCAACGCCGTATATCATTGTCTGGTCTTCAGGGTAGTGGGGTGGTGGGGGAGTGGGTGGTGGGGGGAGTCTCCAGCTGGAATAAAGATCTGGTTTTAAGTCCTTGAATTCGAATAGAATATAGCTCCAGAGGAGAGAGGCCCCGATTCTCTTATTTGACCATGTCAGCCATGGAGATTGGGTCCGCAGTATCGGCTCTGAGTCAGATGGCTGTGGGATCAAGTCGCTTTCCAGGGATTTGAACGCAAAATCTAGGCTGCCAATCCTGATAGAGTGCTGCACTGTCAGAGGCGCCAACTTTTAGCTGAAACACGAAACTAAAGCCCTGTCTCAGGTCCACAGCTGCACATCAAAGAAGATTAGAATGGTGTCTTGGCCAATATTTATTGCTCAATCATAATCAGGATGTGGAGATGCCGGCGTTGGACTGGGGTGGGCACAGTAAGAAGTCTCACAACACCAGGTTAAAGTCCAACAGGTTTATTTGGAATGACGAGCTTTCGGAGCGCTGCTCCTTCATCAGGTCACTCACCTGATGAAGGAGCAGTGCTCCGAAAGCTTGTGATTCCAAATAAACCTGTTGAATCATAATCACCAATCAGATTACCTAGTCATTATTGCTTTGCTGTTTGTGGGAGCTTGCTTTGTACAAATTGTCTGCTGTGTATTAGAACAAGGACTACACTTCAAAATGTTTCACTGGATGTAAAACATTTTAGCCCATCCTCTGACCAGGAAAGGTGTTATGGAAACGCAGGGTCTTTCTTCATTGAGTCAGCTGTAAACTCCAATTAGGAGGGAGTCCAAAGGCCTGAAAAAAAATCAGGTTTACACAGTTCACATTGCCCTTCCTAGCAGGGCATTAATAAAAACTGTGTTTCCTGCAATCAGCAGCTTTCATGGTCGTTGATTCAGGAGCCTGTCCTCAATGCCACCTTCGACAAACTGAAAGTCACTTTGTGATGAGATTCAAACTCAACCCTGCGCTCAACTCGTCCAATCTCACTGCAATGTTACAGAGTTGAAACGGTCCAGACACAGAGCTTTGTGGGGTTGGCAAAACATCTGAGGGCAGCGGTGGAGCAGGAGGAGGAGTGGGGGAGCGGGTAGCTGGTAGCGGGGAGAGGGAAGGGGTGAGCGTGGGAATAAGGGATTGGAGGAGTGGGGGGAGAGGGAGTGGGGGGAGAGGGAGTGGGGGAAAGGGAAAGGGGGAGTGAGGGAGAGGGAGTGGGTGAGAGGGAGAGAGGGAGTGAGGGAGAGGGAGTGGGGGAGTGGGTGAGTGTGGGAATAGGGATTGAGGGAGTGGGGGAGTGGGAGTGGGACTGTGGGGAGTGGAAGTGAGGGAGTGGGGGAGGGGGAGTGGGGGAGGGGGAGTGGGGGGGAGTGGGGGAGGGGGAGTGGGGGTGTGGGGGTGGGGGAGCGGGGAAGCGGGGAAGTGGGGGAGTGGGATTGGGGGAGGGGGGAGTAGGAGTGGGGGGGGAGTGGGGGTGCGGGGGACTGGAGGAATGGGAGTGGTGGAATGGGGGAGTGGTAGAATGGGGGAGTGGGGAAGTGGGGGAAGGGGAGTGGGCAAGTGGGAGTGGGGGAGCGGGAGTGGGGGAGGGGGAGTGGGAGTGGGGGAGGGGGAGTGGGGGAGGGGGAGTGGGGGAGGGGGAGTGGGGGAGGGGGAGTGGGGGTGTGGGGGAGGGGAGGTGGGGGAGCGGGGAAGTGGGGGAGTGGGATTGGGGGAGGGGGGAGTAGGAGTGGGGGTGGGGGTGTGGGGGACTGGGGGAATGGGAGTGGTGGAATGGGGGAGTGCGGGAGTGGGGAAGTGGGGGAAGGGGAGTGGGCAAGTGGGAGTGGGGGAGGGGGAGTGGGGGAAAAGGAGTTGTGGGGGAGTGAGGAGGGCGGACGAGGGAGGGGATGCGGGGATCAGCGAGCTTACTGACCCTATTTTGTTCTAGACTACATTGCCGGTATTTTACAACTTCGACTGCCTGAGCTCATAAAATCCCGCCCGAGGCCGATGGAGAATGCTGTACAGATAGCCTCGTCCAGCCCAATCCTGGGGCGGAGGAGGAGGTAAAGTTCCAGCCCACTTGTCACAGCTTAGCGTAAATTGCAAAGGAAGACACTGTTCTTGGATTTCCAGCCTACTCACTATTTACCTGTGCCATAGTGTTAGAGGTTTGGAAACTGGGTAAGTACTCATCAGCACAGGAAGCCATTGGTTTGTTGGGTCCGACACTCCAATGTGGTATTGAGGTCAGGCAGGTCAGGGAACTTTGATTTGATTGAAGGTCTCAGCTCAGAATGAAGTTTTGAGAGTAGCATACCATGGGGGAAGAGTGTTCAGAATTCCTGACCCTGTTTACAATGAGTGACTGCTGCTTAGACATGAACAGTTTTATTGATGGGAGCTTCTGTGAGTGCTGACTCTCACCCTCACACAGGCTCACTCTCTCACTCAATCCTTTGCTAATTCCAGGTCACCAGGTTAAAGTCCAACCTGGTGTTGGGAGACTTCTTACTGTGTCTACCCCAGTCCAACGCCAGCATCTCCACATCATTGCTAGTTCCAGCACTCACCGATTCACACACGCTCACTTAATCACACGCTCACTCACACTCACTCAATCAAACGCACTCAATCACATACCTCAGTACGTACTGACCTGCACATTACTGTTTATGTGGGATCTTGCTGTGTGAAAATTGTCAGCTGCGATTTCTGCAGTAGTGACTATACCTCCAAAAGTGTTGCATTATGTGGTCAGGTGCTTTGGGACATCCCAAGATGATGGGAAGTGTTTTTAAATATATTTTCTTCCTTCTATAAATGCTGACAATTTCCCGGAAGATTCACTTGTGAACAATGGCCGGAATTCACGAATGTCATTTAGAGAAGAAAATCTGCCGTCCTTTCCCGGTCTGGCCTACATGTGACTCTAGAGCCGCAGCAATGTGGTTGACTCTCAACTGCCCTCGGGCAACTAGGGGTGGGGAATAAATGCTGGCCAGCCAGTGACGCCAATGTCCCACAAATGAATAAAAATTCTCCGACCTCGCCCACAGCTGGGATTTTCCAGTCCCACTGCTGTGAATGAAGATTTGGCTGAGCGCCAAATTCTCCATTCTCGTTGGCAGCAGCGGCGGGGCGTGAATGGCCATCGAATCCCGGCCATTGGCTTCAGGACATAGCAGAGAAAATGGGTAAAGGATAGCGTTTAATTTGAAGAAGGAGTAGAATCATAGAAAACTAGAATCCCTACATTGCAGAAGAAGGCCATTCAGCCCATCGAGCCTGCACTGACAACAATCCCAATCACTCATTGAGTAAGTGAATGCATTGCTCTGCTTTTTGCAATTTGCCCATGTTTTAAAGTGATTGCCTTCCTTTAATTGGTCGTGTCTTCCATCAGAGAAGAAGCACAGATCACTGAATCCTCATGAGCTCGAAGTGAACTTAATAACTTGGTTTGAACTCTCAGTGAATTTGTTTTGGTGTTTAAAAGTTCATTGAGTTCAAACTTGAGAGGCTGAGTTTACACTGAGTTTAGATTATTTGAATCTTGAATTTATGTCAGTGGATGGTTTCTCCTTAACCTTCCTCAAGACGGCTGCTGTTTTTACTGTGTCAGAAAAAATTCCTGATCGTCGTGAATATTTACTTTGGAGACATTTCTGCAGCTTGATTCATGTGAAACTTTTAAAGACTGTTTCAGAGCAGAACCACACTGTTTGTTGCAGTCACAAAGTTAAGTGAAGTTTATTTATCAGTCACAAGTACGGCTTACATTAACACTGCAATGAAGTTACTGTGAAATTCCCCTAGTCGCCACACTCTGGCGCCTGTTCGAGTCAATGCACCCTAACCAGCACGTCTTTCAGACTGTGGGAGGAAACCGGAGCACCCGGAGGAAACCCACGCAGACACGGGCAGAATGTGCAAACTCCACACAGACAGTGGCCCAAGGCGGGAATCGAACCCGGGGCCCTGGCGCTGTGAGGCGGCAGTGCTAACCACTGTGCCACCGTGCCGTCCCGAAGGGCAGAGTGCAGAATTTGCTTTCGGCAGACATGACGGAACATGAGCTGTTCATCAGCTGTTCTTCAATTTGATGATTATGTCGATTCAGGGTCGTGAGTTTCTGACCTGGATCTTCATATGACTGAACAGGACGATTCTTGACCCACAGATCTCTGGCTATATGGGGCAGGACGTCCCATGAGGGAGGGGATCCGGAGCGCAGGATTTGCTTCCTTTTCTTTCCTTCTCCGCCACCCCCTCTGCCTCATCGTTGAGACGCTGGGACTCAAATCACGATGCAGCTTGATGGAGAAGTTGTCACCATCCTGAACAATTGATAGCAAGTTCCACCCAGCCACTGATGTCAATGCTGCCATGTATCGAGGAGAGATCCAGAGACAAAGGAACGTAGGAATTAGGAGCAGAAGTCGGCAAATTGTGCGAAGTGCGGCACGGTAGCACAGTGGTTAGCACTGCTCCTTCACAGCTCCAGGGTCCCGGGTTCGATTCCTGGCTCGGGTCACTGTCTGTGGGAGTTTGCACATTCTCCTCGTGTCTGCGTGGGTTTCCTCCGGGTGCTCCGGTTTCCTCCCACAGTCCAAAGATGTGCGGGTTAGGTTGATTGGCCAGGTTAAAAATTGCCCCTTAGAGTCCTGGGATGCATAGGTTAGCGGGATTAGCGGGTAAATATGTGGGGGTAGGGCCTGGGTGGGATTGTGGTTGGTGCAGACTCGATGGGCCGAATGGCCTCCTTCTGCACTGTAGGGTTTCTATGATTCTATGAAATTCAGCCCTTCGAGCCTGCTCCGCCATTCAACCAGATCATGGCTGATCTCCCCCTGGTCCCAAATCCACCTCCTCACCTGTTCTCTTTTACCCATTTTTAATCAGAAATATATCTGGCTCCTTCTTGAAACCATTCAATGTTTCAGACTCCGCCGCGCGATGGGGCAGCGAGTTTCACAAATTCAGCATCCCCTGCGAGAAGTAGTTCCTCCTCATTTCAGTGTTAAATCTACTGCCTCTCAACCTGTACCTGTGACCTCTTGTTCCAGATTACCCCACAAGGGGAAATATTTGTTCGACATTTACTCCATCAATCCCTTTTAGAATTTTATATACCTCAATCAGATCCCTTCTCATCCTTCTAAACTCCAGCGAGTACAAGCCCAAACTGTTTAATCTCTCCTCAGATGTCAACTCTTTCATCCCTGGAATCAATCTGCTGAACCTCCTCTGAACTGCTTCCAATTCCACCACATCCTTCCTCAAATAAGGAGACCAAAACTGGACACAATGCTCCAGGTGTGGTCTCAGCAACACCCGACACAATTGCAACAACACTTCTCTATTTTATACCCCAGTCCTTTTGCAACAAGTGCCAGTATGAGACCTGAGCTGTTCGTTGCCAACCCAGGATTTGAAGATTCATCTCCAGAACATCACAATGAGTGAATTCAAGGAGAAAAATATTGGGACATTAAAAAAAGCTGTCTTCTCCTTCAACCTCTCTGAAGGTTTTTGTTTATTAATTATGAAAATATTGGACATGGAACTGAAGGCTTGTTTGACAGTTGGCAATCATGCAATTCACTGATGAAGAATATGCTTTCCAATTGGCTTTGGGAAGACAACGCATCATGGTAGGTCAGAAGAATGGACAGAGTATAAAGAACATCAAAGAATGTCAATAAGATGAATAAGGAGCGGAAAATTAGAGTATGAGAAAAAGCTAGCTAGAAATATAAAGACAGATAGAACAAAGAACAAAGAAAATTACAGCACAGGAACAGGCCCTTCGGCCCTCCAAGCCTGCACCAACCATGCTGCCCAACTGAATTAAAACCCCCTACCCTTCTGGAGACCAAATCGCTCTATTCCCATCCTATTCATGCACTTGTCCAGACGCCTCTTAAAAGTCACTATCCTATCTGCTTCCTCTACCTCCCCCGTCTGCGACTTCCAGGCACCCACCACCCTCTGTGTAAACAACTTGCCTCGTACATCTTATTTAAACCTTGCCCCTCGCACCTTAAACCTATGCCCCCTAGTAATTGACTCTTCCACCCTGGGAAAAAGCTTCTGACTACCCACTCTGTCCATGCCCGTCCTAATCTTGTAGACTTCTATCGGGTCACCCCTCAACCTCCATCGTTCCAGTGAGAGCAAACCAAGTTTCTCCAACCTCTCCTCATAGCTAATGCCCTCCAAACCAGGCAACATCCTGGTAAATCTTTTCTGTACCCTCTCTAAAGCCTCCACATCCTTCTGGGAGTATGGTGGCCAGAATTGAACACTGTATTCCAAGTGTGGCCTAACTAAGATTCTATAAAGCTGCAGTAAAGCTGTAATAAGAGTTTATATGGATATTTTACAATGAAAAGAGTTAATAAAGTGCTCATTGGTCCCATAGAAAGTGAGTCTGCGGAACTAATAAAGGAGAATAAAGAGATGACAGATGAATTGAAAAAGTATTTTGCATCGGACTTCACGATTGAGGACACCAGTAACAAGTCCCGTTTTCATCATAGAATCCATCATAGACTCCCTACAGTGCAGAAGGAGGTCATTCAGCCCATCAAGTCTGCACTGACCACAATCCCACCAAGGCCTTATCCCCATAACCCTTGCCCTAGCTAGTCCCCCTGACACTAAGGGGCAATTTAGCATGGCCAATCCTCCTAACTCGCACATCTTTGGACTGTGGGAGGAAACCGGAGCACCCGGAGAAAACCCACGCAGCCACGAGGAGAATGTGCAAACTCCACACAGACAGTGACCCAAGCCAGGAATTGAACCCGGGTCCCTGGCGCTGTGAGGCAGCAGTGCTGACCACTGAGCCACCGTGCCGCCCAGAAATTAAGGGCAGGATTTTCCAATCTCATCCATTCCCGGCCCCTTCTGCCTGTGAGATTGGAGAATTTGGCACTCAGCCAAAACTCCATTCACTGCAGCGGCACCGGAGAATCCCATCTGCAGACGAGGTCAGAGGTTTTTGACATGAATCAGGAATTGAAAAGGAGGGAGGAGCTCGGGAAAATCACAATCACCAAGGAAGTGGTATTGAATGAATTGTCGGAGCTGGGGGCGGACAGATCCTTGGGTCCTGAAGGACTTCATCCTGAGATCTTGAAAGAACTAGCTAATGGGTTAGTTGGTGCATTTGTTTTAATTTTCCAAAATTCCCTAGATTTGGAGAAGGTTCCGTTGGATTGGAAAATGGCAAAATATAACTCAATTATTCAAAAACTAAGGGACACAGAAAGCATGAAGTGTTAGAATGCAACCAGTGACAACTTTGTATTGGATGTAAAATGACCAATGGGAACAAGGTGTAAGGATCAGATGACCCTGTAAAACATGGAACCAATTACAGAGTGATGTAATAGTCAGCTGACCAGCTGATTCACCATAAATAAGGAACTATGTAGAATTGTGGAGAGCTTAGAGTGGCCCAGGGCGAGGCCCCAAGTTTGGAGTAATGATGTTTCTTTATCAATCCCTTTCTTTGATTTATAAGTTTGAGTAAGTTTTGTTGTATTTTCATTAGTTGCATTTTGAAGAGTTCCTTCTGAAGAAACAGGAAGCTATAGGCCAGTTAGCTTAACATCTGCCTTGGGGAAAATGTTGGAAGCTATTATTTAAGATTTCACATAAAGCAGGGCATTTAGAAAAATTCATGGCAATCAGACAGAGTCAACATGGTTTTGTGAAAGGGAAATCATGTTTAACCAATTTATTGGAGTTCTTTGAAGGAGTCACATGTGCTGTAGATAAAGGGGAACCAGTCGATGTACTGTATTTAGGTTTCCAGAAGGCATTTGATAAGGTGCCATATTGAAAGTTATTGTGAAAAATGGAAGTTCCTGGTGTAGGCGATAACATCACACAAACCAGCCTTTCATCCATTGACACCGTCTATACTTCCCGCTGCCTCAGAAAAGCAGCCAGCATAATCAAGGACCCCACACACCCTGGACATTCTCTCTTCCACCTTCTTCCATCAGGAAAAAGATACAGAAGATACAAAAGTCTGAGATCACGCACCAACCGACTCAAAAACAGCTTCTTCCCTGCTGCCATCAAACGTTTGAATGGACCTACCTCACATTAAGTTGATCTTTCTCTACACTTCCATTTTCCACAATAACATTTGATGTGGCACCTTGTCAAATGTCTTCTGGAAACCGAAGTACAGTACATCAACTGGTTCCCCTTTATCTACAGCACATGTGACTCCTTCAAAGAACTCCAATAAATTGGTTAAACATGATTTCCCTTTCACAAAACCATGTTGACTCTGTCTGATTGCCATGAATTTTTCTAAATGCTCTCTACACCCTAGCTATGACTGTAACACTACATTCTGCACTCTCTCCTTTCCTTCTCTATGAACAGTATGCTTTGTCCGTATAGCACGCAAAAGACAATACTTTTCACTGTATACCAATATATGTGACAATAATAAATCAAATCAACTCATGTTGGCATGGATAGAAAATTGACCAGTTAACAGGAAACAGAGTGTAAGCATTAATGGTTGGTGGGATGTAATGAGTGGTGTACAACTGGGACCTCAGACTTGGATAAAGGGACAGAAGATATGGTTGCTAAATTTGCTGATGACAAAAAGAGAGTTAGAACATAGAACATAGAACATAGAAAGTCACAGCACAAACAGGCCCTTCGGCCCACAAGTTGCGCCGATCACATCCCCACCTCTAGGCCTATCTATAGCCCTCAATCCCATTAAATCCCATGTACTCATCCAGAAGTCTCTTAAAAGACCCCAACGAGTTTGCCTCCACCACCACCGACGTCAGCCGATTCCACTCACCCACCACCCTCTGAGTGAAAAACTTACCCCTGACATCCCCCCTGTACCTACCCCCCAGCACCTTAAACCTGTGTCCTCTCGTAGCAACCATTTCAGCCCTTGGAAATAGCCTCTGAGAGTCCACCCTATCCAGACCCCTCAACATCTTGTAAACCTCTATCAGGTCACCTCTCATCCTTCGTCTCTCCAGGGAGAAGAGACCAAGCTCCCTCAACCTATCCTCATAAGGCATGCCCCCCAATCCAGGCAACATCCTTGTAAATCTCCTCTGCACCCTTTCAATGGCTTCAACATCTTTCCTGTAATGAGGTGACCAGAACTGCGCGCAGTACTCCAAGTGGGGTCTAACCAGGGTCCTATAAAGCTGCAGCATTATCTCCCGACTCCTAAACTCAATCCCTCGATTAATGAAGGCTAGTACGCCATACGCCTTCTTGACCGCATCCTCCACCTGCGAGGCCGATTTAAGAGTCCTATGGACCCGGACCCCAAGGTCCTTCTTACCTTCTGTTAGGAAGGTAAGTTGTGAAGTGGACATAAGGAAGCTACAAAGAGACATGGGTTAAGTGAGTGGGGCAAATGGACAAATGGAATATAAAGTTGGCAAATGCAAATTGTCCATTTTGGCAAGAAGAATAAAAAGTGAGCGTATTGTCTAAACAGTGAGAGATTGCAGAGCTCTGAGATTCAGTGGGATCTGGGTATCCGAGTGCATGAATCACAAAAGGTGAGTTTACAAGTACAGCAAGTAATTAGGAAAGTTAAAAATTGAATGTTATTGTTTGTTACAAGGGAATTGAATATAAAAGTAGGGAGGCTATGCTTCCGTTGTACAGGACACTAGTGAGACCACATCTATCTTATTGAAACTTACAGGATACTGTGAAGCCTGGGATAGAGTGGATGTGGAGAGGATGTTTCCACTGGTAGGAAAAACTAGAACCAGAAGGCACAACCTCAGGCTAAAGGGACAATCCTTTAAAACAGAAATGAGGAGGAATTTCTTCAGCCAGAGAATGGTGAATCTGTAGAACTCTTTGCCGCAGAAGGCTGTGGAGGCCAGGTCATTGAGTGTCTTTAAGACAGAGATTGATAGGTTCTTGATTAATAAGGGGATCAGTGGTTAGGGAAAAAGGCAGGAGAATGGGGATGAGAAAAATATCAGCCATGATTGAATGGCGGAGCAGACTCGATGGGCCAAGTGGTCTAATCCTGCTTCTATGTCTTATGGTCTTATGGAGTACTGTGTACTGTACTGGTCACCCTATTTCAGGAAAGTTGTAAATGCATTGGAAGTAATTCAGAGAGTGTTTACTAGACTAATACCAGGAATGGGTGGATTGCCCATTTAAAACCATTATAAGGAAAGGTTGGAAAGACTAGGCTTGTATCCACTAAGTTTAGAAAAGTAAGAGGTGATTTGATTGAAACATTTGAGATTCTGAGGGGTATTGATAGGGTGGATGTGGAGAGAATGTTTCCTCTTGTGGGAGAATCTAGAACAAGGGAATCACTGTTTAAAAATAAGGCGTCGCCCATTTAAAACAGAGATGAGTTTTGAGAATTAACCCAAATAATACACGGTGAGTATTCAAATCTTTTAAGTTTTTGATTACCTGCTCGCAAGGAGAACAGACATGGTGAACAGTGAATTTCACTATGGTGTTCTGTCGATCCATACGGATAATTAGCAGTTATAGATAATTACAGCAAATGAGAAATTAGCAAATTTCTCATCCTTTATTTGCATACATTGTCCACCAATCATAGCATAGCTTTTTGCCCTTTCTTATCCAATAGAAAACCATCTCTTTCGTTAGCGTAATATGTCAACATATCTTGTTATTTGGTATTTGTCATGGTAACTTGTCTTTGTTTTCACCCTGTGTCCTCGTCTGGAATGCAGTGTTTATGAAACTGACACAAGGTTAGATTAGTCTCTTGAGCACGTAAGCGCTGGCCTCACTGAAGGCCTTGTTGGCCAGTAATTATTTTCCATTAACAGAGCTGTTTGTCACAACTTAATTTCCACAACCAGCATCTTTAGTTTTTAACTGCTTTTAATTATAGTTTCACTATATTTATTGCATCATGTGAAGAGAGCATCCTTAATCTTGCAGAACAAAGTGAATTAAATATTTGGCCATAGCTGGAGTTACAACTTAATTTCCACATGAGATTTTTTTTTTTCTCTCAGAGGGTGGAGTCTCTGGAACTCTCTTCCTCAAAAGGCAGTGGAAGCAGAGTGTCTCTGAATATCTTTAAAGCAGAGTTAGATAGATTCTCGATTAACGAGAAGGTGAAAGGTTATTGGGGGTAAGCGGAAGGTTACAGTCAGATCTTAATGAATGCCGGAGCGTGTTTGTGGGGCCGAATGGCCTACTCCTGCTCCTAACTCACCCATATGTTTCTATGTTTGTATAATGGGTTTGTTCAGTGACCAATGGCAGGGGTGTGCTGGCGTGGGGTGGGTGATGGAAGAGGGTGCTTTAATGAAACTTCCAAAAATACATCCAACCTTGGTTGTTAATCAGAACATCGGTAAAGTGTTAGCTGATTACAAGGTGTGTTAGAGGAAAAACGGGAGAGCGAGAGATGGAAGAACCCTATGTGGCCCGATGATTAGAGAACATGTATATTTTAATCATTTCTCCATCCTCTAGGGCAGGCTTAACATAGAACATAGAACATAGAACATTACAGCGCAGAACAGGCCCTTCGGCCCACGATGTTGCACCGACCAGTTAAAAAAAAAAACTGTGACCCTCCAACCTAAACCAATTTCTTTTCGTCCATGAACCTATCTACGGATCTCTTAAACGCCCCCAAACTAGGCGCATTTACAACTGATGCTGGCAGGGCATTCCAATCCCTCACCACCCTCTGGGTAAAGAACCTACCCCTGACATCGGTTCTATAACTACCCCCCCTCAATTTAAAGCCATGCCCCCTCGTGCTGGATTTCTCCATCAGAGGAAAAAGGCTATCACTATCCACCCTATCTAAACCTCTAATCATCTTATATGTTTCAATAAGATCCCCTCTTAGCTGCCGCCTTTCCAGCGAAAACAATCCCAAATCCCTCAGCCTCTCCTCATAGGATCTCCCCTCCATACCAGGCAACATCCTGGTAAACCTCCTCTGCACCCTCTCCAAAGCCTCCACATCCTTCCTGTAATGTGGGGACCAGAACTGCACACAGTACTCCAAGTGCGGCCGCACCAGAGTTGTGTACAGTTGCAACATAACGCTACGACTCTTAAATTCAATCCCCCTACCAATAAACGCCAAGACACCATATGCCTTCTTAACAACCTTATCGACTTGATTCCCAACTTTCAGGGATCTATGCACACATACACCTAGATCCCTCTGCTCCTCCACACTATTCAAAGTCCTCCCGTTAGCCCTATACTCAACACATCTGTTATTCCTACCAAAGTGAATTACCTCACACTTCTCCGCATTAAACTCCATAATTACCTCACACTTCTCCGGCTTGGTAATTGGATTCCTGAGGAAATGTCAAGAGCCCTGTTGCTGATTGACCAACGTGCCTGACTTGTTAGGGAAGTTCTGGGAAGGTTTTAATCAAGGAATCCACTGAATGTTCAAAGCTCCGCCTTGTAGTTGAATGACAGTTTGTTCCCCACAGAACTTCAAATATAGACAACTCAACTCTCCCAGACAGTGCCAACTGTCACCATGTAAGATACAATTAGGCTGGAAATGATAGACTCGCATCCAAGGTCCTCCCAATGTTGCTAACTGGCAACATATTCTCGGTCAGCACCAGTCAAACTGGCCGAACATGCTTTAGATTCATGGGACAGGATGGGGGAGGGGGCGATGTTGGGGGTGGGATGTGAGGGAGGGAACCGCTGAACAATCTAACTGGGGAAATGAAACCTGGGCAGGTGTGGTGATTGTCCCTTTAAGAGTCAATCCGCTGTGTAAGAGTCACATGACCCAGGGAACCAATCGAGGAGTAGAGTGAGGGGTCACTCTGGTGAGCACTCAGAGTCATCCCGGGAGCTGATTGCAGACAGGAGGGTTGTAAGCCTGGGAATAGTTTTAACCTGGAAACAAATGAGTTGTGTTTCCCCCAAACTGGTGAATGAGCATCTTTACAGCATGAGTGCGTCTCGGAGCTGCTGCAGCTCTGCCACTTTGAGTGCACTGGAGGCCCCAATTACTGCGGGGTACACCTGGAGGAACTCTTCACAGAACAAATGTTACCTTACGCTGTGGGAAGGGCTGGAAGTAACGCAAAGGTCACAGACTGGTGCGGCAACAATAATCTCTCCCTCAATGTCAACAAAACGAAGGAGATTGTCGTCGACTTCAGGATGCGTAGAGGAGAACATGCAATTTCTGTTGGAAACATCTGAAGAATTCACCTGCATCAATGGGGATGAAGTAGAGAGGGTCGAGAGCTTCAAGCTTTTCGGTGTCCAGATCACCAACAATCTGTTCTGGTCCCTCCATGCCGGCATGCTTGGTTTCATCAGTCAAAACATTGAATACAGGAGTTGGGACGTCTTGTTGAAGTTGTACAAGACATTGGTAAGGCCACACTTGGAATACTGTGTGCAATTCTGGTCACCCTATTATAGAAAGGATATTATTAAACTAGAAAGAGTGCAGAAAAGATTTACTCGGATGCTACCGGGACTTGATGGATTGAGTTATAAGGAGAGGCTGGATAGACTGGAACTTTTTTCTCTGGAGTGTAGGAGGTTGAGGGGTGACCTTATAGAGGTCTATAAAATAATGAGGGGCATAGACAAGGTAGATAGTCAATATCTTTTCCCAAAGGTAGGGGAGTCTAAAACTAGAGGGCATAGGTTTAAGGTGAGAGGAGAGAGATACAAAAGTGTCCAGAGGGACAATTCTTTCACACACAGGGTGGTGAGTGTCTGGAACAAGCTGCCAGAGGTAGTAGTAGAGGTAGGTGCAATTTTATCTTTTAAAAAGCATTTAGATAGTTACATGGGTACGATGGGTATAGAAGGATATGGGCCAAATGCGGGCAATTGGGATTAGCTTCGGGGTTTTGAAAAAAAAGGGCGGCATGTACAAATTAGGCCGAAGGTCCTGTTTCTATGCTGTAAACCTCTATGACTATGACTCTATGACTATAGTTAAGAAAGCCCACCAACGCCTCTACTTTCTCAGAAGACTAAGGAAATTTGACATGTCAGCTACGACTCTCAACAACTTTTACAGATGCACCATAGAAAGCATTCTTTCTGGTTGTATCACAACTTTGCATGACTCCTGCTCTACCCAGGACCGCAATAAACTACAAAGGGTCGTTAAATTAGCCCAATCCATCACGCAAACCAACCTTTCACCCATTGACTCTGTCTACACTTCCCACTGCCTCGGCAAAGCAGCCAGCATAATTAAAGACCTCACTCACCCCGGACATTCTCTCTTCCACCTTCTTCCATTAGAAAAAGATACAAAAGTCTGAGGTCACGTACAATCTGAATCAAGAACAGCTTCTTCCCTGCTGCCATCTGACTTTTGAATGGACTTACCTCGCACAAAGTTGTTCTTTCTCTACACCCTAGCTGTGACTGTAACACTACATTCTGCACTCTCTCTTTTCCTTCCCTATGAACAGTATGCTTTGTCTGTAAAGCGCGCAAGAAACAATACTTTTCACTGTTTACTAATATATGTGACAATAATAAATCAAATCAGATCAAAATCAAAATGTGACTGCGTAATTTCTGTTGGAGACACCTGAAGAATTCACCTGCACAGATTGCCAAAATATCCGTCCATAACCACACACCAGCAGACTGTAACTTCTCACTTACATTTGCAATTCTATCTGTTGTTCCTTTAATGGGTGGAGGGAGAGAAGGCTTGTGCACTATATGAGTACAGTGGATAGATCGGTTGGGCTGTTGTGTGTGCTGTGACCTCATTGTGAATGTGGATGTAAACACTGCCATGCCCTATTAACGCAATCTTGATTTGTACTTCCACTTTCATTTGGATGTAAGTATATACAGTTCTAATTCACAGGCCTGTGAAATGCCTGCACTGATGTCTCACAGAAGCTGTCACTGTTCCTGATTGCATTGTGGAGATGTGGACTTTGGTGAGAGGCGGCGAACATTGTGTTGATTGCTCGCTCCTTGGCTAGGAAGGAAGGGGCGGTCCCTCCCAATGCAAAATGGAAGAGCCAAAAACATTTTCCTTCTTTCTGAACCGTCAAAATCCTATTAACAGCGGAGAGCTGCCAAACCGTTGATGCTTGGGCGAGCACAAGAGAGCTTAAAACAAGCGAGCGTTCGAGGCGTGAAGGTCATTGATGTAAATTCATGAGTGAACTGAAATTACAAGGGGAGTGCTGCTGGTGAAATGGCAATGGCGTGTTTCAGGCATAGCAAATGAAACTGCTCTGGGGTCTGCTGCACCAGCTGTAAGCAAACTTGCACAGGTGGATGTAAACATGCCTGCAGACTGAGCGCCGGCAACACTCCCCAACAACAACCGGCAATTCTTACACTTTCACAGTTGACAAGAGGATCTTATCTGAAGTAAAATATACTGCCGCAGTGAATGATAATAAATAATAATGATAATAGCAAGACGCATTAGATGATATTGGGCAATTTCTTTTCAAATATATAGCAAGCTGAAATCTCCCAGGCCAAGAGAATAAGCAGAAACATTTAAACATGCGCATTGTAAATCAAGTCCACATTAACAGATAGATACCCGATGACAAATTGACTGTTCTTCCTCTACCCCCAGATCTAAAACGCATGCACAACCGATTCCAAAGATGTGCGGGTTAAGTTGATTGGCCATGCTAAATTGACCATAGTGTCAGGGTGATTAGCAGGGTAGATATATGGAGTTAAGGGGATAGGGCCTGGGTGGGATTGTTGTTGGTGCAGACTCAGTGGGCCGAATGGCCTCCTTCTGCATTGTAGGGGTTCTATCCTATGATCCATTGTTAACATGGGGAAGCAGTGACATAGTGGTATTATCACTGGACTAGTAATCCAGAGACACAGAGTAATGCTCTGGAGACCCAGGTTCGAACGCCACCACGGCAGCTGTTCAAATTCCAATTCAATAAAAATCTGGAATTAAAAGTCTACTGATGACCATGAAATCATTGTTGATTATTGTAAAAACCCATCTGGTTCACGAACGTCCTTTAGGGAAGGAAATCTGCCTTCCTCATCTGCTCTGGCCCACATGGAATTCCAGATCTACACACAGCAAGTGGTTGACTCTTAAGTACCCACTGAAATGGTCTAGAAAGTCACTCAGTTCAAGGGAAATTAGGGATGGTCGATAAATGCTGGCCCAGACAGTGACACCCACATCCTATAAATGAATAAATGAAAGCTTCCATTAACAGTTGAAAACTATGCTTACAGGTAGCTGTCCCTCCATGTATTGCTAGGTTTGGAGATCTTTGTAAATAAATATTTGGAATATTTATGCTGTCTTTGGGTAGAGCCGTTCATCTGAAGGCATTATAATTGGGGCACCACGGTAGCACAGTGGTTAGCACTGCTGCCTCACAGCGCCAGGGACCTGGGTTTGATTCCCGGCTTGGGTCAATGTCTGTGCGGAGTTTGCACATTCTCCTCGTGTCTGCGTGAGTTTCCTCCGGGTTCTCCGGTTTCCTCCCACAGTCCGAAAGGCGTGCTGGTGCATTGGCCATGTTAAATTCTCCCTCGGTGTACCCGAACAGGCGCCGGAGTGTGGCGACTAGGGGATTTTCACAGTAACTTCATTGCAGTGTTAATGTAAATCTACTGGAGACTAATAAATAAATAGATAAAAATAATTGTTTGGCCATCTTCTTTCCCTTGAGTGTGGCTTCGTGCAGCTTTACAAGACAAAGTGTCGTGACGGACAGCCAGGTCACTGCATTGCTGGGTGCATTGCCTTGGATCCTGAGGTAAATATTGGTGACCCCTTTCATTCACGAGGTGGTTAACTGGCTGACCCTGGGAGACCACAGTTGCATGCTGGACTGCCCTTGAAATTCCAAATGGGAAGGAGGTGAGGAGGATGGTCTTTGCGGTTTCTTAAGAAGTAGGAATATTACCTGGTTCCGGAATGAGAGTGGGGACTCCATTTCCCGGCAGGCCCAGGAATTCCTGGCATGGATGGAGTGCGGTAGGGTGACAGGCAACATACGCTCTGTTCTAGTTTTCTTCTTTCATGAAGGACTCAACCATTCAGGATATCAGGAGTGCAGCTACCTGACACAAAAACTATGATCACAAGACCCAGTTTTGTTGCCATAGTGAGAGAGGTCCCAATACATAGAGGGAGGACCCAGAGGGAGAACCCAGAGAGAGAGAGAGAGCACACCAGGGAAATAACCACCAGGAGGACATCACCAGTAGGAACCGTCGTGGAGAGAAACTATTGGAAGAGGAGACTGAAGGAGGAGGCCCCACACAGGAGAAGCGCTGCTCTTGGCAGGCTCCAAGTAATTTTGTAAGCTTTAAAGTTTATTTATTCGTGTCACAAGTAGGCTTACATTAACACTGCAATGAAGTTAGTGTGAAAATCCCCTAGTCGCCACACTCCGGTATCTGTTCGGGTACACTGAGGGAGAATTTAGCATGGCCAATGCACCTAACCAGCACATCTTTCGGACTGTGGGAGGAAACCAGAGCACCCGGAGGAAACCCACGCAGACACGGGGAGAACGTGCAGACTCCACACAGACAGTGACCCAAGCCAGGATTGAACCCGGGTCCCAGGCACTGTGAGGCAGCAGTGCTAACCACTGTGCCATCTTGGGAGAAGGCTTGGAGAGCTAAAAAGGCAATAGAATGTTGGTGATTCTGTGCTGAAGGCTATGGGGGAGAAGATAACCCTCTGGTCTACGGGTGTTCAGTTCTGTGTGGCTAAAGTGCTGTGTCCATGAGTCAGTGCTGGACTAGAGCCGTGGGAGAGCAGATTTTTAGTGGGCAGTTAGGTTCCCAAGATTCAGAACTCCATTCATTCGCTTGGTCCGACTTTATCCCCTATCCCTTCACCTGCCCTCCTACATTCCAAGTACCCCCTCACTTTTATCACAGGCGTACCTTGTCCACTTAAACCAGCTACTCATCTCCATCCTGCCTGAAATAACTCCTCCAAGGCCAGTGTCCCTTCACCAAATTTAAATCTATTTCCATAGTCAGTAACACTCAGACAGCTACTTCCTCGTACAGCGTATGAACCCAGCGTGACGGGTAACCCTGACACTCCACATTATGTACACATGTAGGGCTCCCTGATTGGACAAGCCATTACTGCCTTAATCTAAGAAGTCCACATCATGGGCCTCGTTAAGGTCATGAGGGCAGCACAGTGGCACAATGGTTAGCACTGCTGCCTCACAGCACCAGAGACCCGGGTTCAATTCCGGCCTTGGGTCACTATCTGTGTGGAGTTTCGCATTCTCCCCTTGTCTGTGTGGGTTTCCTCCAGGTGCTCCAGTTTCCTCCCACAGTCCAAAGGTGTGCGAGTTAGGTTGATTAGTTATGCTAAATTGCCCCTTAGTGTCAGGGGGACTAAGCAGGGTAAATACGTGGGATTATGGAGATAGAACCTGGGTGGGATTGTTGTCGGTGCAGGCTTGATGGACCGACTGGCCTCCTTCTGCACTGTAGGTTATGATTACATTGCCCAACACTTTGTATTGTGTGAGACATCAGCTACAGAAAGGCCTCAATCATGAAGTCAAATACTCCAAAGGGTTGGAGGATTCTGTAAATAACAAAAGCCTAGAGTCGCAGTTTTAGCACAGAAAATTATTTGACGCAAGGATATCTTTAAAAACTGTGTTGCAAAGCTGAGAGAAAGAAAAGTGTGGTGGAGGATCTGAGATTGGAGGTATTTAAGATGCTAATGGTTTAGTGTTGATGCTGCTTCCTCGTAATGAGTCAGTTGATAGCTTGCTCCGTAAGCGCCTGTCATACCTATTGTGCTGGAAATTCAGAAGGTTTATTTTGGTGAATGAACAGGCAGACATGGAAGAGGCGTCATCACACAGCAGGTTCCTGGAAACTCAGAACTGTGTAAAAATTCAGGCAGCAAAGGTCTGCAAGGTGATTGGAAGACTGGGGAGAGGAGGTAGGAAGTTAGTAAAGTGGCGTGGGGCAGCCCAGAATCCTTCTTATTAGAACATAGAACATAGAAAGCCACAGCACAAACAGGCCCTTCGGCCCACAAGTTGCGCTGATCATATCCCTACCTCTAGGCCTATCTATAGCCCTCAATCCCATTAAATCCCATGTACTCATCCAGAAGTCTCTTAAAAGACCCCAACGAGTTTGCCTCCACCACCACCGACGTCAGCCGATTCCACTCACCCACCACCCTCTGAGTGAAAAACTTACCCCTGACATCTCCTCTGTACTTACCCCCCAGCACCTTAAACCTGTGTCCTCTCGTAGCAACCATTTCAGCCCTTGGAAATTGTTACATCATTCCAGAGAAAAGTCATTCCATTAGTCGGAGAGACTAGAATCTGAGGGCACAGCCTCAGAATAAAGAGAAGGTCCTTTCGAACCGAGATGAGGAATTTCTTCAGCTAGAGGGTGGTGAAATCTATGGAACTCTTTGCCGCAGAAGGCTGTGGAGGCCAGGTCATCGAGTATATTTAAGAAAGAGATAGATATGTTCTTGATTGATCAGGGGATCAAAGGTAACGGGGCAAAGGGGTTGAGAGACTTATCAGCTATGATTGAATGGTGGAGCAGACTCAATGGACCGAATGGCCTAATCCTCCTCCTATACCTTATGGTCATATTCTGTTTTTTAATTTCAGATTTCCAGCACCTGCAGCGTTTTAATTTCATATTAAGAAGTCTCATGACACCAGGTTAAAGTCCAACAGGTTTATTTGGTATCACGCACTTTCGGAGCGTCACTCCTTCATCAAGTGAGTCACTTCTGAGTCACTTCACTCACCTGATGAAGGAGCAGCGCTCCGAAAGCTCGTGATTCCAAATAAACCTGTTGGACTTGAACCTGGTGTTGTGAGACTTCTTACTGTGCCCACCCCAGTCCAACGCCGGCATCTCCACATCATTACTTTCATATTGGAGTTTAGAAGGATGAGGGGGGATCTTATTGAAACTTACAGGATACTGCGAGGCCTGGATAGAGTGGACGTGAAGAGGATGTTTCCACTAGTGGGAGAGACTAGAACCAGAGGGCACAACCTCAGAGTGAAGGGACGATCCTTTAAAACAGAGATGAGGAGGAATTTCTTCAGCCAGAGGGTGGTGAATCTGTGGAACTCTTTGCCACAGAGGGCTGTGGAGGCCAGGTCATTGAGTGTCTTTAAGATAGAGATAGATCGGTTCTTGATTAATAAGGGGATCAGGGGTTATGGGGAAAAGGCAGGAGAATGGGGATGAGAGAAAATATCAGCCATGATTTAATGGTGGAGCAGACTCGATGGGCCGAGTGGCCTAATTCTGCTCCTATATCTTATGGTCTTATGGTCTTTTATGGACAAGCACTATTTACATCATTTTAACTGTGCATTTCTAGAAAGAAAGCAGATTTTTTTCCTCTTCGTGAAACAATGCCCTCCCCCCTCCTCCCACCCCCCGTACCTTTCCAGCAAAACATTTGCTTTCACATATTTCATAAACTGGAAAATGTAATTTGAATGCTGCGTATAATGACTGTCATAAATCCTGGCGGTGATGAATTTTAAAACATGCTGCCTATGGTAAACCCCAGTAATGATGGATTATAATATATGGTAACTATCGTAAATCCTGGCAATCAACATAGATTAGAAATTGTTAACACCCTTTTGTCGATGTAACAAGGCATTAAGATCCCTTTGTGAACAGCACCATGCATCAAAAGCATAATATGCTTTGTCACCTATCAGGAGTAGGAACATTGCTTCGAATCAAATGAAAAGCCCACAAACAAATAAAGAGTCCATGTCGTTAACTCCTGCGTGGCTGGCAACCTCAAGGAGAATTCTGTACCTCTCGGGCCAGCACAGTAAGAAGTCTCACAACACCGGGTTAAAGTCCAATAGGTTTATTGGGTAGCACAAGCTTTCGGAGCGCTGCTCCTTCATCAGGTGAGGTTCATCACCTGATGAAGGGGCAGCGCTCCAAGAGCTCCTGATTCCAAATAAACCTGTTGGACTTTAACCCGGTGCTGTGAGACTTCTTACTGTGCCCACCCCAGTCCAACGCCGGCATCGCCACCTCTCGGGCCAGACACTGCAGTGTCACATCCTGCAATGCCTAAGAGTCACCTGACACTTGATTTGATTTATTGTTGTCACGTGTATTGGGACACAGTGAAAAGTATTGTTTCTTGCGTGCTATACAGACGAAGCATATCGGTCATAGAGTACATAGGGGAGAAGGAAAAGAGAGAGTGCAGAATGTAATGTTACAGTCATAGCTGTAGGGTGTAGAGAAAGATCAACTTAACGTAAGTTAGGAACATTCAAAAGTCTGACAGCAACAGAGAAGAAGCTGTTCTTGAGTCGGTTGGTACGTGACCTCAGATTTCTGAATCTTTTTCCCGATGGAAGAAGGTGCAAGAGAGAATGGGGTGCGTGGGGTCCTTAATTATGCTGGCTGCTTTTCCGAGGCAGCGGGAAGTGTAGACAGAGTGAATGGATGGGAGGCTGATTTGCGTGATGGACTGGGCTACGTTCATGACCCTTCGTAGTTTCTTGCGGTCTTGGGCAGAGCAGGAGCCATACCAAGCTGTGATACAACCAGAAAGGATGCTTTCTATGGAGCATCTGTAAAAGTTGGGGAGAGTCGTAGCTGACATGCCAAATTTCCTTAGTCTTCTGAGAAAGTAAAGGCGTTGGTGGGCTTTTATCGGAAGGTACACTATTTCATGAAATGGGGTCCAATTATACTGCAGTTTCTGGCAAAAAAAGATGATTGAGCACACAGTGACAACAATTTGCACATTTGTGGCTTAACAAAATGATCTTGGGGAACTTCACAGGGGCATTCACAGAATCATTGAATCCCTACAGTGCAGGACGAGGCCATTTGGCCCATCGACTCTGCACCAACTCTTCGACAGAGCATCTTACCCTGGTCCTATCCTCGTAACCCCATGTATTTATAAAACGGGGCACTGAGTTGAATAAGGAAATCTTGGGGCAGATGTGTAAAGGTTTGGTCAAACAGTTAGGTTGCAAGGAACAACTTAAAGGAAGAGAGAGGTAAAGACGCGGAGGTGTTTATGGGGGAAATTCTAGAACTTTGCTCCCAGGCAGCTGAAGGTTCAGCCACCGATTATAGAACAGTTAGCATCAGAGATGCTCAAGAGATCAGAATTGGAAGCGTGCAGAGGTCTTGGAGGATTGTGGGGGTGGAAGAGATTACAGAGGTAGGGAGGGGTTAGGTCACAAAGGGATTTGAAAATGAGGATGAACATTTTAAAACCAAGGTGTTGTTCAACGAGGTACCAGAATAGATCAGTGAGCCCAGGAATGACGGTGGATAGAGATTTGGTGCGAGTTAGGGCATGGGTGGAAGAGCTTTGGATGGCCTGAAGTTTATTAAGGGTAAAGCAAAGGACACTGTCCTGGAATCCATTAAAATAGCAAAGTCTCGAGGTAACAAAGGCATGGATGGTGCACACAAGATAAATGGCTTGCAATGGTTAGAATTCTACGAGTCTGTTCCCTGGGCATGACAGAGAAGCAATTTATGAGTTAGCCTGGCCTCACCAGGAAGGTCATGATTGAGATGTGTCCCCCTGGCCACCAAGACCTGCAAGAACAATCAATCACTGAACCAATGTTACACTTGGGCGCTAAGGTAACAACCTGTTTTTTTTCTGTTCATCCAACACCCAGCTATATCTTTCCGATATGTACAAACATCCCCACAGTTCTGGCATTCCATTTTTCAGAAAATGAATTCTCTCAGCATGAGCTATCGAAATTCAAACCAAAAATGCAAAAGCATTTCAAGTGGCCACATAGAACCCCTGCAGTGCAGGAGGAGGCCATTCGGCCCATCGAGCCTGCACTGACAACAATCCCACCCAGCCTCCACCCCCATAACCCCATGTATTTACCCTGTTAATCCTCCTGACACTAAGGGGCAATTTAGCATGGCCAATCAACCTAACCCGCACGTAGAACCTTAGAAACCCTGCAGTGCAGAAGGAGGCCAGTCGGCCCATCGAGTCTGCACCGACCACAATCCCACCCAGGCCCCATCCCCGCAATCCCACATATTTGCCTCACTAATGCGCCTAACCTATGCATCCCGGGACACTAAGGGGCAATTTAGCATGGCCAATCCACCTAACCCGCACATCTTTCGGCTGTGGGAGGAAACGGGAGCACCTGGAGGAAACCCACGCAGACACGGGGAGAACGTGCAAACTCCACACAGACAGTGACCCGAGGCAGGAATCAAACCCGGGTCCCTGACGCCGTGAGGCAGAAGTGCTGATCACCATGCCACCGTGACGCCCACGTTCCCTGTGACAAAGCATTACACTGAGGAGTTTAGGATAATTTGAAATGCTGACTAAAAATTGGGGTTTATTCCTTGACGTTCAAAGTGAAGTTATGTTTACCTCATAAAAGACAGTTGTCAGACCACACTTAGAATACTGTGCACAGTTCAGCTATGTACTGTTGAAAAACACAGAGAGATTGGGAAAAGTAAATTTGCAGAAAAGATTCACAAGAATGGTTCCAGGGATGAGGATCTTCAGTTATGAGGGAGATTGGAGCGAAAAAGGCTACAAGAAGATTGGATAGAGATCTTCAACATCATGAGGACAGAGTAGATGGGGCGAAACTGTTCCCACTCATGAGAGGATCGGGAATGAGAGGGCACAGATTCAAAGTAATCGGCAAAAGAAGCAAAAGCAACATGAGGAAAACTGTTTTTCAGTCCAAAGATGTGCGGGTTAGGGTGATTGGCCATGGTAAATTGCCCCATAATGTCAGGGCGACTAGTAAGGTAAATACATGGTTTTGAGGGGTTAGGGCCTGGGTGGATTGTGGCCGAATGGCCGCCTTCTGCACTGTAGGGATTCTATGATTCACATAGCGAGTGGTTAATGTTTGGAATACGCTGCCTGAGAGTGAGTGAGGTGGAGGCAGGTTCAATTGAAGAATTCAAGAGGGAATTAGACTGTTATCTGAAAAGGAAGAACATGAAGGGATACAGGGAGCAAGCGGGAGTGATTTGCCCATTCAGAGAGCTGGTGCAGACACGATGGACCTAACGGCCTCCTTCTGTTCTGTAACAGTTCTGTGATTCTGTGATACAAAGACAGTAAGAAATCTCACAACACCAGGTTAAAGTCCAACAGGTTTATTTGGCAGCACGAGCTTTCGGAGCACTGCTCCTTCATCAGGTGAGGAGCTGTGTTCACAAACAGGGCATATACAGACACAAACTCAATTTACAAGATAATGGGTGGAATGCGAGTCTTTACAGGTAATCAAGTCTTAAAGGTACAGACAATGTGAGTGGAGAGAGGGTTAAGCACAGGTTAAAGAGATGTATATTGTCTCCAGACAGGACAGTTAGTGAGATTTTGCAAGCCCAGGCAAGTCGTGGGGGTTACAGATAGTGTGACATGAACCCAAGATCCCGGTTTAGGCCATCCTCATGTGTGCAGAACTTGGCTATCAGTTTCTGCTCAGCAGTTCTGCGTTGTTGTGTGTCGTGAAGGCCGCCTTGGAGAACGCTTACCCGAAGATCAGAGGCTGAATGCCTGTGACCGCTGAAGTGCTCCCCAACAGGAAGAGAACAGTCTTGCCTGGTGATTGTCGAGCGGTGTTCATCCATCCGTTGTCGCAGCGTCTGCATGGTTTCCCCAATGTACCATGCCTCGGGACATCCTTTCCTGCAGCGTATCAGGTAGACAACGTTGACTGAGTTGCAAGAGTATGTACCATGTACCTGGTGGATGGTGTTCTCACGTGAGATGATGGCATCCGTGTCAGTGATCCGGCACGTCTTGCAGAGGCTGCTGTGGCAGGGTTGTGTGGTGTCGTGGTCACTGTTCTCCTGAAGGCTGGGTAGTTTGCTGCGGCCAATGGTCTGTTTGAGGTTGTGCGGTTGTTTGCAGGCAAGAAGTGGGGGTGTGGGGATGGCCTTGGCGAGATGTTCGTCTTCATCAATGACATGTTGAAGGCTCCGGAGATCCTGATCTTGGGATCATGTCACACCTGAGGAAGGAGCAGCGCTCCGAAAGCTTGTGCTGCCAAATAAACCTGTTGGACTTTAACCTGGTGTTGTGAGACTACTTACCCCAGTCCAACGCCAGCATTTCCACATCATACAAAGATAGTGTCAGAGATGGGAGATCATGGACATTGCTGGGTCTTTTCTCTTTGCTTTAAGGAAACCTGTAAGATTGTGAATGGGTTGAGAGTAGTTTGTGGAGAGAATATTTCCACTAGTGGGAGAATGCAAAACTACAGACCACAAATACATGAAATAGCTATGATGTAGTTACTTACTCCATGTAGTTAAAGAATTTGAGTTTCTCTCTATCTATCCTACTTGCTATTGCCGAAAATGAAGGGATATGCGGTGGCAGGTTGCACAGTGATTAGCACTGCTGCCTCAGCGCCAGGGACCCGGGTTCAATTCCCGGCTTGGGTCACTGTCTGTGTGGAGTTTGCACATTCTCCCCGTGTCTGCTTGGGTTTCCTCCGGGTGCTCCGGTTTCCTCCCACAGTCCAAAGATGTGCGGGTTAGGTTGATTAGCCATGCTAAATTGACCCTCAGTGTCAGGGGGATTAGTAGGGTAAATATGGGGTTACGGGAATAGAGACTTGGTGGGATTGTGGTCGATGCAGACTCGATGGGCCAAATGGCCTCCTTGCGCACTGTAGGGACTCTATGGTTCTATGAATGTTATTATCTGAGTGTGAAAATGTTTAGCCAATCAGTTGAGACCGTTCAAAATTCGGTAAAGACAACCAAGCAGTCTAATTGCTAAAATAAAAGCAAAATACTGCAGATGCTGGAAATCTGAATAAAAAAGGAGAATGCTACCAAGACTCAGCAGGTCTGGCAGCATCTGTGGAGGAAGAAACAGAGTTAACGTTCTGAATCTGTAACTACTGGTGTCCCACAGGATTCAGTTCTCGGACCACAACTATTTGCAATCTATATCAATGACCTATAAGCAAGGACAAAGTGTAATATAGCGAAATTTGCTGATGACACGAAAATAGGTGGGAAAGTAGGCTGTGATAAGGAGATAAAAAAAGTTTACAAAGGGATGTTGACAGGCTCGGGGAATGGGTCAGAATCTGGCAGATGGAGTTTGATGTGGATAAATGCGAGGTTATCCATTTTTGGCCAGAAAAATAAAAGGGCAAATTACTATTTAAATGGGAAACAGATTGAAAAGGCATCCGTGCAGAGGGATCTGGGTGTCCTTGTGCATGAGTCTCAGAAAGTGGGTATGCAGGTACAGAATGTTATAAGGAAGGCAAATGGAATCTTGCCATTTATTTCAAAGGATCTGGAGTATAAAAGTAGTGAAGGGTTGTTACAATTGTATAAGACATTGGTGAGACCACACTTGGAGAATTGTGTTCAGTTTAGGTCACCTTCATTGAGGAAGGATGTGGTGGCTCTGGAGGCGGTTCAGAAGAGGTTCACTAGATCAATTCCAGGTTTGAAAGGAGCGTATGAGGAGCGGTTGAGTAGCTTGGGCTGGTACTTGCTGGAGTGCAGAAGAATGAGGGGGGGTTTGATTGAGGTATATAAAATACTCAACGCGATTGATAAAGTAAATATTAACCAAATGTTCCCCCTTCTAGAACAGTCGAGGACAAGAGGTCATAGTTGTAGAGTAAGAGAGGGGAGGTTTAAGACAGAGATAAGGAGAAGCTACTTCTCTCAGAGGGTTGTGAATCTATGGAACTCACTGCCCCAGAGTGCAGTGGATACAGAATCAATCTATGGATTCAAGAAAGAGATAGATAAATAATTGATCAAAAGCGGGATAAAGGGCTATGGGGAAAAGGCAGGGAAGTGGAGTTAGGATGAGATGGAGATCAGCCATGATCTCATGGAATGTTAGAATGGGCTCAAAGGGCTGAGTGGCCTACTCTCGTTCCTAATTCCTAGTTCCTATGTTCCTAATCCAATATGACTCTTTTTCAGAGTTCTGAAGAAGAGTCATACAGACTCTAAACATTAACTCTGTTTCTCTCTCCACAGCTGCTGCCAGACATAGAAACATAGGAAAAATAGGAGCAGGAGGTGGCCATTCAGCCCTTCGAGCCTGCTTTACCATTCACTATCAACATGGCTGATCACCCAACTCAATAGTCTGATCCTGCCTTCCCCCTATATTCTTTGATCCCCTTCACCCCAAGAACTCTATCTAACTGCTTCTTGAAGCATACAATGCTCTGGCCTCAACTACTTCCTGTGGTCGCGAATTCTACAGGCTCACCACTCCCTAGATGAAGAAGTTTCTCTAAAGCTCAATCCTAAAACATTTACCCCGTATCCTTAGACTGTGACCCCTGATTCTGGACTCCCCCACCATCGGGAACATCCTTCCTGCATCTACCCTGTTTAGTCCTATTACAATTTTATAGGCTTCTATGAGATTCCCCCCTCATTCTTCTAAACTCCAACAAATATAATCCTAACCAACTCAATCTCTCCTCATACATCAGTCCTGCCATCCCAGGAATCAATCCAGTAAACCTTCTCTGCACTCCCTCTTTAGCAAGGGCATCCTTCCTTAGATAAGGAGATGAAAACAGCACACATTATTCCAGGTGTGGCCTCACAAAGGCTCCCGATAATTGCAGCAAGACATCCCTGCTCCTATACTCGAATCCTCGTGCTGCGAAGGTCAACATTCCATTTGCCTTCTGTCCCAGCATGCTTACCTTCAGTGATTGGTGTATGAGGACGCCCAGGTCTCGTTGCACATTGCCCTCTCTCAAACTATAGCCATTCAGATAATAATCTGTCTTCCTGTTTGAGTTCTTAGAAAGAATCTTAGAATCTCTACAGCACAGAAAGAGGCCATTCGGCCCATCGGGTCTGCACCGACCACAATCCCATCCAGGCCCTACCCCCATATCCCTACATATTTACCCACTAATCCCTCTAACCTACGCATCCCAGGACACTAAGGGCAATTTTAGCATGGCCAATCAAACTAACTCGCACATCTTTGGACTGTGGGAGGAAACCGGAGCACCCGGAGGAAACCCACGCAGACACGAGGAGAATGTGCAAACTCCACACAGACAGTGACCCAAGCCCGGAATCGAACCCAGGTCCCTGGAGCTGTGAAGCAGCAGTGCTAACCACTGTGCTACCGTGCCGCCCAGTTACCAAAGTGGATAACCTCACATTTATCCACATTATACTGCACCTGACATGCCTTTGCCACTCACTCAGCCTGTCCAAATCACACTGAAGCATCTCTGCACCCTCCTCACAGCTCACCCTCCCACCCAACTTTGCGTCATCTGCAAATTTGGAGATATTACATTTAGTTTCCTTATCTAATTCATTTATATATATTGTGAATAGCTGGGGTCCCAGTACTGATCACTGTGATACCCATTAGTCACTGCCTGCAATTTGGAAAATGACCCATTTATTCCTATTCTTTATTTCCTGTCTGCCAACCAGTTTTCCACCCATCTCAACACACTGCCCCCAATCCCATGCGCTTTAATTTTACACGCCAATCTCGTCGATGGGATTTTGCCGAAAGTCTTCTGAAAGTCCAAATAAACCACATCCACTGGCTCACCCTCATCAACTTTCCTAGTTACATCCTTGAAAAATTCCAGTGGATTTGTCAAGCATGATTTTCCTTTTGTAAATCCATGCTGACTCTGTCTGATCCTGCCACTGTTTTGCAAGTGTTCTGCCGCAAAATCTTTGCTAATAAACTCTGGCACTTTCCCCACTACCGATGTCAGGCTGACTGGTCTATAATTCCCTATTTTCTCTCTACCTCCCTTTTTAAATAGTGGGGTTACTTTAGCTGCCCTCCAATCTGCAGGAACTGTTCCAGAGTCTCTAGAATCTTGGAAGATGGCCACCTATGCAGATGCTATTTCTATGGCCACTTCCTTAAGTACTCTGGGATGTAAATTATCAGGCCCTGGGGATTTATTGACCTTTAATCCCATCAATTTCGTCAACACCAAAAGGTGAGGCAGTAGTCCAGAGTAAAGACCTTAAAAGTAGAACTGGTCGGTTTAGGAGTGATGTCAGGACGTGAAAGGTGGCGGTAATCTGGATCTCACTCGTGTTAAAAGCTTTTGAGGCTGGAGGGGCCAATATTTACCAAAAGATTTTTGTCCAGGAAAGGGTATAAAAGGTCACAAGAGCAAGGCGAGTAAATAGAATAAGATACAGATTGTTTTAAATTCAATGTGGGCATTACTGACTGGGTCAGTAGTTATTGCCTAATCCTAGTTTCCCTAGAACTGAGTGGCTTGCTAGACCATTTCAGAGGACTGTTAAGAATTAACCACATTGCTGTGGGTCTGGAGTCACGTAGGTCAGATCGGAAAAGGACGGCGGATTTCTTTCCCTGAAGGAAATGAGTGAACCAGGTGGGGTTTTACAGCATTGATTTCAGCATCATCGTTAGACATTCAATTCCAGATTTTTATTGAACTCAAATTTCAATATCTGCCTTGGTGGGATTCGAACCCAGGTCTCCAGAGCATTACACTGGGCCACTGGATTACTGGTCCAATGACAAGATCCCTATGCCACTGCCTCCCCATGATCACTGATTGACCAGGCTCGAGGGGCAAAATGGTCCACTCCTCTTCCTGTGCCCAAGCGTGTCAATTTATTACTATGTTCCTGTGTGCCTTACTCACACACTATGGCCTCTGAAACTGAAGTATTCAATCTTCACACAAAATAATCATCGAAACATAGAAACAAAGAAACTAGAAGCAAGGGTAGGCTATTCGGCCCTTTGAGCCTGTCCCGCCATTCACCTTGATCATGGCTGATCATTGAATTCAATATCCTGATCCCCCTTTCTCCCATATCCTTTGATCCCTTTAGCCCCAGAGAGCTAGATCTAATTTCTTCTTGAAATCAAGCGTTCTGGCCTCAACTACATTCTGTGGTAGTGAATTTCACACATTCACCACCGTCTGAGTGAAGAAACTTCTCCTCACCTCAGTTATAAAAATGTTTACCCCTTATCCTCAAACTATGACCCCTAGTTCTGGACTCCCCCACCATCGGGATCATTCTTTCTGAATCTACACTGCGAACCCTGTTAGAATTTTATAAATTTCTATGAGATCCCCTCTCACTCTTCTAAACTCCAGTGAATATAATCATAACTGACTTAGTCTCTCCCCATATGGCAGACCTGCCATGCCAGGAATCAGCCTGGTAAACCTTCGCTGCATTCCCTCCATAGCAAGGACATCCTTCCTCAGATAAGAACACCAAAACTGCACACAATACTCCAGGTGTGGCCTCACCAACACCCTATACAATTGCAGCAAAATATCCCTATCCCTATGCTCAAATACTCTCACTATGAAGGCCAACATAAGCGGGGAGCAGATTTAGGACTGAGTTGAGGAGGAACTTCTTCACACAAAGGGTTGTGAATCTGTGGAATTCCCTGCCCAGTGAAGCAGTTGAGGCTACCTCATTGAATGTTTTTAAGGCAAGGATAGATAGATTTTTGAACAGTAAAGGAATTAAGGGTTATGATGAGCGGCTGGGTAAGTGGAGTTGAGTCCACGAAAAGATCAGCCATGATCTTATTGAATGGCGGAGGGGCCAGATGGCCGACTCCTGCTCCTAGTTCTTATGATCTTATTAACATACCATTTGCCTTCTTTACTGCCTGCTGTACCTACGCGCTTACTTTCAGCGACTGATGAAACTCAGAGGAAGATAGGTTTCTAAGACTCAAAGGGAGATGCTTCATGAATTAATTTAACCATTTAACTGGGATGGGAAGAGTCGGATGCCGTTCCTGGGTGCACACAGGTAGACTGTTCGCTCTGTCAGCAGCGCCATCGATCAGATGAGGCTCACAGAAAGATTCACCCTCTAAAACGACAAGGACAACACTCAACGTAGCAAAGCTTCTCCATGCCACCAACGCTGATTTCATCAATTCAAATTAATCTGTGGAAGACTCTTGACATATCAATTTGATAGTGGTACTTCTAAATGGAAAACATGAAATGTGCTGCAGAGTCCTCAAACAAAAAAAAAATCTGAATAGAGCTATGTTAAAAAATTATTTCTGTCTCCTTCAAGGGCAATGAGCATGAAAAATGAGGATCATAAATTGATGTGCACATAAATATTACATGGCAAAATTTATCACTGTTCAAAAGCAGCAGGGACTGGCATCATGCAGATCTGTGGAGCGTCACGCTTGACAAAGTGATCTGTGTCCCCTCTACCCCGTTAGTTACAGGATAAGTGGGGATGATTGATCAGTGGGCCAGGCTTAGCTCAGCAAGCTCCATTTCTCCGAGCGAGGTGGTACCTCACTGCTTTTCTGCTTCCTTCATTAGGGTCATCCCTCAGAAATTCGCCAAGGAGTAACTCAGCAGCGGCCTACGTTGGCACCACAGCCTTCCCCAGAATCAGCCCTCCTCGCCAACTGCAAGCCAAGCCAAGTCAATTTGGCCCAGTGGTATTAACGCTAGATTATTAATCCAGAAACTCAGCCTATGTTCTGGGGACTTTAATGTACTAAGGGTAAGGCTTTGAGAGTACAGAACACACCCCTTAGAGGGCAGAAGGATCAGCAGCTATCACAAGAAAATAGGTGACCTTGAAAGAGCTGTGAGTTGCAAATAAGAGCACAACTCAGGGGAGGCGATGGCCCAGTGATATTATTGTTGACTACTAATCCAGAAACTCAGCTAATGTTCTGGGGACCCGAGTTCGAATCCTGCCATGGCAGATGGTGGAATTTCAATTCAATAAAAATATTTGGAAGTAAGAATCGACTGATGAACCATTGTCGATTGTCGGAAAAACCCATCTGGTTCACTCATGCCCTTTAGGGAACAAAATCTACCATCCTTACCTGGTCTGGCCTACATGTGACTCCAGAGCCACCGCAATGTGGTTGACTCTCAACTGCCCTCGGGCAACTAGGACTGGGCAATAAATGCTGGCCAGCCAGCGACGCCCATGTCCCATGAATGAATTTTTAAAAAGCCATGCCAAGCTGCAAGACTAACTTACTCTCATGCTGTACCATATACACTTTCAAATAGATTGAGCGTGTTTGTGTTCTCAGTGCCATTCCACAATCCAAATTCATTAAATCTAAGTAAACAATGGGATATAGGAAACGAGACTTCTGCCCCAGATCAGGCCCTCACTCAGATCTCATATATGTGCTTCTTATTTCCAAAGGAGACCTGGCTTCCTCATGCTTTCCTCACTTGTTTGACTTCAACAAAGTTAAAAAATAGCCCACCTACCCTTTACTTTAGAGGGAGGACCCCATTGGAGACAACATAGAATCGTCGAATCTACAGTGCAGAAGGAGGCCATTTGGCCCATCGAGCCTGCACCCACAACAATCCCACCCAGGCTCCACCCCATAACCCCGTGTATTTACCCCGTTAATCCCCCTGACACTAAGGCGCAATTTAGCATGGCCAATCAACCTAACCCGCACCTCTTTGGGGTGTGGGAAGAAACCAGAGCACCCGGAGGAAACCCACGCAGACACGGGGAGAACGTGCAAACTCCACACAGACAGTGACCCGAGGCCGGAATTGAACCCGGGTCCCTGGCGCTGAGAGGCAGCAGCGCTAACCACTGTGTGCCGCTGTGCCGCCCCATATCACACACAGTCCCCTACCACTGGGCATCAACCTAGAATTCAGAGCCAGGAGCACTGACCACGCCTGGTGCCCAAACCCATGCCCTTCTGGCACAGGTGTGTAAATGCTACCCCTGACCCAGTGGCATGTGACGTTGTAAATGTGATAATGATGACTAAATGCTGAGGTACTGGGGTGTAAAAGCTAGGATGCATCTGTTGGCAGTTCCACTGCCCACCTGACAGAATTCCCGAGGCAGGAAGCCTTTAATTTAAAGGTCACTGCAAGCTCCACACAGACACTGACCCAAGCCAGGGAATCGAACCCGGGTGCTTGGTGCTCTGAGGCAGCAGGGCTAACCACTGTGCCACCGTGCCGCCCCAACCTGGCCTGCTTAGTATTTCCAGTACTTTCTGCTTTTATTTCAGATTTCCAGAATCCACTATACGTCACTCGACAACGCTGCGATATTTTATTAAAGCTTTCAATCGCATTCCCATGTCTTGACTGACTGTAGGTTTGCCAGCTGAACAGTGGAGATGTTTTCAATTAAATGGATGCACCTTTGCCACAGAATACAAGGACAGATCATTCTTTAGATTTCACAAGCAACAGGGGAAGAAATGAATAACAGAAATGTGAATGGACTGATTGTGCTGAAATCGCAGGGGAAGAAGTAGGCACCAAGAAATGCAGGTAACTGCAGACTTTTGATGGGTGGAATTTTCTGGGTTTTTTTTACAAGGTGCTGGCTCAGATGAGGGAAGCGGTGTGTAGCTCGCTGGTCGCACAACTCGCTTTTCTCATCATGTTTTCCAGCACTTTGATTGAAAAAATGCTGGAGGCTTATCCCGCGCATTCACACTGGCGAGTGGGTGGGCTCTGAAAGGGCGTCCCGATCTGCGGCACGGAAAGTAAAAACAAAGAACCCCCCTCCCCACCACCCCATGCATACAGCACACCTCCCTATGTGCACACATGGGAAACCCTCCCTCCAATGGGCACTTGGAACCCCGACCCCGCGCGCGGACCTCCTTTGATTTGATTTGATTTGATTTGATTTATTATTGTCACTGTGGTGAACCATAGATGGTTACCACTATGGGTACTGAACCATAGATGGTTACCACTATGGGTACTGAACCATAGATGGTTACCACTATGGGTACTGAACCATAGATGGTTACCACTATGGTTACTGAACCATAGATGGTTATCACTATGGGTACTTGTACATATGTTACTCTTGTTACTGTTGGGGTTAGGGTTGGGGTGTTCCACCTGTTAACATTGTTCTGTGGTACACTCCGTTTGGCTCCGCCTTCTTATAGGAGTATAAAGGTCACTGCGACTTCCTAGTGGCCCTTAGACTGGGATAGTATTGTTAAGCAGTATGCTCTATTCTTGTTGCAAATAAAAGCCTTTATTCCCGGGTACGACCTAGCCTCCCGTGTGAATTAATCGCGCATCAGTCACATGTATTGGGATACAGTGAAAAGTATTGTTTCTTGCTCGCTATACAGACAGAGCATACCATTCATAGAGAAGGAAATGAGAGAGTGCAGAATGGAGTGTTACAGTCATAGCTCGGGTGTAGAGAAAGATCAACTTAATGCAAGGTAGGTCCATTCAAAAGTCTGATGGCAGCAGGGAAGAAGCTGTTCTTGAGTTGGTTAGTATGTGACCTCAGACTTTTGTATCTTTTTCCTGACAGAAAGCTTCCTCAGATGAAGCACAGTCCCTCCCCACCGCCCCCCCCCCCCCACCCCCGCCCCCCGCAACATTAATCTGGCACTGCCCCTGGCACTGCCCCTGGCACTGCCCCCTGGCACTCCCAGGGTACTGCCCGGGCATGTCCCTCTCCCCTGCTGACCTGTGCGTTCCCAGCGGGTTCTCTTCCTAAGGCCTATATTCCTCCAGGCCTGCTGTAAACCTTACCGACTGGACGTCACGTCAGCGAGGGGGGGAATCCAAATACAGGGCGACGATACAGCGAGGAAGCCTGCGGTAATTTATTTAAATGACCTTCCTGACCTTCCCGGACATGAACCACATCGCATTACTGGCAATGGGGGGGGGGGGGGGGTGGTGGGGACCATCGCATTGCGAGATCTCGCCAGTGACATTCTCGTTTTTGGCGTCTCGCTGGATTTTGCACCTGTGTCGTAATTTGCGCCAGCTCTGACAAAGGGACATCCAGACTCAAAACATTGGCTCTATTCTCTCTCCATTGATACTGTCAGACCTGCTGAGTTTCTCCAGCATTTTCTGTTTCTGTTTACCTGTGTTTGCCGCGGGCGCAATATCCTGACCGCAGTCCTGAGTTCCAAAAGAGTTAAATCTTACATTTCTATGATTTGGTTGCCAGGCATAAAAGACTCACAAAACCCCAAGTACAGATGTGTGTGAGTGAGTGCAGATTTACTGTGCGCCAAGCTTAATATAGAAATGATTTTTTTCACCATGACAGTAATGATAAAAATTGCCCCTCCCTTATCATAGAGTTAACTCCGCCTTTCTGATATAGTCTTCATGTCTAGTTGCATAGAACCATTCAGCAGAGAAAGAGGCCATTCAGCCCATCATTCGGGTGCTGACTCCTTGAAAGAGCCATCCAATTAGTCCCAGTTGAGGTGCTCCCTAGCAAAGAACAAAGAACAAAGAAAATTACAGCACAGGAACAGGCCCTTCGGCCCTCCAAGCCTGCACCGACCATGCTGCCTGACTTAACTAAAACCCCCTACGCTTCCAGGGACCATATCCCTCCATTCCCATCTCATTCATGTACTTGTCAAGGCACCCCTTAAAAGTCACTACCGTATCCACTTCCACTACCTCCCCCGGCAACGAGTTCCAGGCACCCACCACCCTCTGTGTAAAAAATCTGCGTCGTACATCTCTTTTAAAACTTGCCCCTCGCACCTTAAACCTGTGCCCCCTGATAATTGACTTTTCCACCCTGGGAAAAAGCTTCTGACTATCCACTTTGTCCATGCCTCTCATAATCTTGTAGACTTCTATCAGGTCTCCCCTCAACCTCCGTCGCTCCAGTGAAAATAAACCAAGTTTCTCCAACCTCTCCTCATAGCAAATGCCGTCCATACCAGGCAACATCCTGGCAAATCTTTTCTGTACCCTCTCCAAAGCCTCCACATAGCCTCCACAAAGCCTAGTGTGGGTGGATGTACTGCAATGCACTAACCAGGGATATGAAGAAAATTGTAAGTTATTATCCCCTCTAAAACCACAAGACCATAAAATATAGGAGCAGAATTAGGCCATTCGGCCCATCAAGTCGGCTCTTCCATTCAATCATGGCTGATGAGTTTCTCAACCCCATTATCCTGCCTTTTCCCTGTAACCTTTGATCCCCTTACCAATCAAGCACCTATCTATCTTTGTCTGAAAGACACTCAGTGACCCAGTCTCCACAGCCGCCTGTGGCAATGACTTCCATAGATTCACCACCCTCTGGCTGAAGAAATTCTTCCTCGTCACAGTTCTGAAGGGTCGTCCCTTTATTCTAAGGCTATGCCTTTGGATCCTAGTCTCACCGACTAATGGAAACACCTTCCCCACATCCACTCTATCCAGGCCTTTCAGTGAGGCCTGAAAAAATGTGCATGTACAATGGAGTGTCAATCTTAAAGGGACAGCAACACAAGACAAGTAGACGTTAGTGGGGATATTAGTTCCATTCTCTCCCTGATCTTTCCTCATGGGCATTTTTCCTCTTCAAGTCTCTGTCTAATTTCTTTTGGAAAGTTACAACAGAAGTGTTTGGACTCCCCTTTCAGGCAATGCATTCCAGATCGCTATTCACTGTGTACAAAATAACTCCTCATTTCCCCTCTGGTTCTTGGCCAAATCTGTGTCCTTTGGTTACCGATCCTTCTGCAAGTGGAAAGAATTTCTCTTTATTTACTCTCTCAAAACTCTTCAAGAAGTATGAAAACTTCATATAAGTCTTTTGTTTGTTTCACATCAAGATATGGAATCACCAAATTGAGTCCATTACTTAAACCCGGAACATTTTTAATTAATTTAATTATTAATTCTTAATTTTACACAATATAGCCATGACTCCTTTTCTATTTGGTTCTCCTTAACATACGAACTTGCAGTCACTCCACAAAAACACACTGTTGAACTATTTATTTCCAGTATAAATTGTATTTAATCCTGTGTGCAGTACATTCTGTACAGCCCCAGTTAATTGTGTTATTACTGTTGATTGCTTGTTAATCATTATTATATATCTTTCTAAATAGCGATTTACTTTCCTAAAGGTTCCCTTTGTTCTCCACTTGGCTCAATCTCATAACTTTCCATGTAATTTTGTTTTTATAAGGTGTTTCATTATATGATCACCAAATCTCAGTTGGGATGTAAGACTGGAACTGAATAAATAATGCTTTTCTAATTGGACTTCTCTGAGATTTTTGACGATAGTTAAAAGGCAAGGTCACCTTGCCCAATTGCTTTTCCAGTGACAACAGTAAGGTGTCTTAATGGAGCCATAGAACAGAGTGGGCCAGCCCCAGTAATGGCTCCACATCAGCCTCATGTTTGCCCTTTATGTGGAGCAGGCACCACCCGCAAGTTCCCTTCCAAGTCACACACCAGCCTCAGTTGGAAATTCATCACTGTTCCTTCATTGCTGCTGGCTCAAAACCTCGAAACCCCTTCCCCAACATCTCTGTTGGGGATGGGCTCATCAACACCATCTCAAGAGCATCCATGCATGGGCAATGTCATAGAATCCCTACAGTCAGAAGGAGGCTATTCGACCCATTGAGTCTGCACCGACTCTCTGACAGGGTGTCTTACCCAGGCCCTTTCCCCCTACCCTAGCTCTGTAACCCCACACATTTACCATGGTTGTTCAACCGAACCTGCACATCTTTGGACTGTGAGAGGAAGCTGGAGCATCTGGAAGAAACCCACACAGACACGGGGAGAACCTCACAGCTCTTCTTTGAAACTGTGGAATCTTTTACAGTCACTCAAGAGGGCCGGAAGGATGTGGTTTAGCATCTCATCATGGTGGCACAGTGGCTAGCCCTGCTGTCTCACAGTGTCTGGGACCTGGGTTCGATTCCCGGCTTGGGTAACTGTCTGTGTGGAGTTTGCACGTTCTCCCCATGTCTGCATGAGTTTCCTCCCACAGTCCAAAGATGTGCAGGCTGGGTGGATTGGCCATGCTAAATTGACCCTTAGTGTCAGGGGGACTAGTTAGGGTAAATGCATGGGAATAGGACCTGGGTGGGATTGTAGTCCATGCAGACTCTATGGGCCGAAAGGCCTCCTTCTGCACTGTAGGGATTCTATGATTCTATTCTATCTGAAAGAGTTGCAATGATGCATCTGGAGTTCCAGTCGTGGTTGACGTGTTTAGCAGCTCACACTTGGAATAATCTCCTGGAAGGAAACTGTCCAGGCACTGTGATTTTGGATACTGCTGAGAGATCCCAACAAAATTGGCCAGCCAAAATGAAGCATGATCTCATACCCATGTTAATAATGCTTTGTTCGCTCAGTGTGCCAGGACCCATTCATACTTCCTGCAAGACCCCCATAAAAAAAATTTAATTGGGAAATTTCAATCGGACATGTAATTGGAGAGAAATAATCTGCAAAGTTATGGAGAAAATGTTGGCGTGTGGAAGTACATTGGTTAACTCTTTCTGTCTGATGTCCTGGCCAATACTTACCCCTCAACTAACATCACTAAAAGCAGTATTTTTGGTTATTATCAGATTGCTGTTTGTGGGATCTGGCTGTGCACAAATTTGCTACCATACTGACTACATGTACAACAGTGACGACACTTCAAGACAAGGCATTCAATGGCTGTAAAATGTTTTGGGATGTCCTGGGGTTGTGAAAAGCGGCAAACAAATGGCAACTCCGTATTGGGGCTGCACAGTGGCACAGTGGTTAGCACTGCTGCCTCACTGCGCCAGGGACCCGGGTTCGATTCCCAGCTTGGGTCACTGTCTGTGCGGAGTCTGCACGTTCTCCCCGTATCTGTGTGGATTTCCTCCGGGTGCTCTGGTTTCCTCCCACACTCCAAAGATGTGCTGGTTAGGTGCATTGGCCGTGTAAATTCTCTCTCAGTGTACCTGAACTGTCACCGGAGTGTGTCGACTAGGGGATTTTCACAGTAACTTCATTGCAGTGTGAATGCAAGCCTACTTGTGACGAATAAGTTTTTAAGTGTCCAGATCACCAACAACCTGCCCTGGTACCCCCATGCCGACACTATAGTTAAGAAAGCCCACCAACGCCTCTACTTTCTCAGGAGACTAAGGAAATTTGGCATGTTAGCTACAACTCTCACCAACTTTTAAAGATGCACCATAGAAAGCATTCTTTCTGGTTGTATCACAGCTTGGTATGGCTCCTGCTCTGTCCAAAACCACAAGGAACTACAAAAGAGCGTGAGTGTAGCCCAATCCATCATGCAAACCAGCCTCCCATCCATTGACTCTGTCTACACTTCCCGCTGCCTCGGCAAAGCAGCCAGCATAATTAAGGACACCACACACCCCGGACATTCTCTCTTCCACCTTCTTCCGTCGGGAAAAAGGTACAAAAGTCTGAGGTCATGTACTAATCGACTCAAGAACAGTTTCTTCCCTGCTGCTATCAGACTTTTGAATGGACTTATCTTGCACTAAGTTGATCTTTCTCTACACCCTAGCTATGACTGTAACACTACATCCTGCACTCTTTCCTTTCCTTCTCTATGAACAGTCTGCTTTGGCTGTATAGTGCACAAGAAACAATACTTTTTCACTGTATGCTAATACATGTGATAACTGAAATGAAATCAAATCAAATCAAATAAACTTTACTTTAGGGAAACACGATTTACAAACCGTTTTTTTGTGGTTCTGAATGGGTAAGTTTCATTTGACCTCCTCTGGCCCTCAGACAGGGGAGGGAGGATTTTAACCCTTCCTTTCCTGGCGAAAACTAGGTGTGCTGATCATTCGAACAACCCCGATCGCCTGCTCCTGAGTCACGACCTCTTTGACCGAGCTTTTTGTCCCCTGTGCTAATATCTCCTTATATGGCTCAGTGTAATAATGACTCCTGCGAAGCACCACAGGGTAGTTTACCATATTAAAGGCGCTAAAAAAAATGCAAGTTGTTGTTGTGATTCCGGTCTGGGGTTCTGAAGTTGGCTTCTGACAAGACAGGCATCACAGGCAGTGGTTAGCACTGCTGCTTCACAGCTCCAGGGTCCCGGGTTCGATTCCCGGCTTGGGTCACTGTCTGTGTGGAGTTTGCACATTCTCCTCGTGTCTGCGTGGGTTTCCTCTGGGTGCTCCGGTTTCCTCCCACAGTCCAAAGATGTGCGGGTTAGGTTGATTGGCCAGGTTAAAAATTGTCCCTTAGAGTCCTGGGATGCATAGGTTAGAGGGATTAGCGGGTAAAATATGTGGGGGTGGGGCCTGGGTGGGATTGTGGTCGGTGCAGACTCGATGGGCCGAATGGCCTCCTTCTGCACTGTAGGGTTTCTATGTTTCTATGATACATGGGGAATATTCACTGTCCAGAAGTAATAACACCTTTGAAAAGGGAAGCAGCTTAACTAGACACTCCTAGCTGTCCCATCAATAACATTACTTCAGATAAATATTTTTAAAGACATTTATTAGATACAAGTGCTCTTTACTGATATTGATTCCAGTTTTATTGCTGTCATAGGGCAGGAAGGGAGAAGGCTGCGAAAAACAAAACAGCTCAAGCCCACTTCCATGGTTTATGGTTTCACTTTCAAAAATTGCATTGACCTATTAATGGTGCACAGGGTGTTAATTATCAGGTGTATGATAACATTCAGCTGCTTCATGGCCTCTCAGTCCCCTCCAGCCCGACGCCAACCCTCTAACACTGTTCCCCTCTACATCCCCCAAGCTTCACTGCAGATATAAATCTTCATTGTTCCATCAATTTGTGATGAGGTGTGGAGATGCCGGCGTTGGACTAGGGTGGGCATAGCAAGAAGACTCACAACACCAGATTAAAATCCAACAGGTTTATTTGGGCGGCATGGTGGCACGGTGGTTAGCACTGCTCATTGGGTGCATTCAAACATATTATTTTCTGAAATAAATCTATTTGATATTTGACTGGCACAGTGGTTAGCACTGCTGCCTCACAGCGCCAGGGACCTGAGTTCAATTCCGGGCTTGGGTCACTGTCTGTGGGGAGTCCGCACATTCTACCCGTGTCTGCGTGGGTTTCCTCCGGGTGCTCTGGTTTCCTCCCACAGTCTGAAAGACGTGCTGGTTAGGGTGCATTGACCTGAACAGGTGCCGGAGTGTGGCAACTAGGGGAATTTCACAGTAACTTAATTACGGTGTTAGTGTAAACCTTACTTGTGACTAATAAATAAACTTTAAAAATTTTAACTTTAAAGTTTATTGGAATCACGAGGTTTTGGAGCGACGCTCCAAAAGTTCATGATACCAAATAAGCCTGTTGGACTTTAACCTAGTATTTTGAGACTTCTTACCGTGCCCACCAATTGGTGGCTGTGTCTTTGGCTATTTAGCTCCTAAATTCTGGAACTTCTCCCTCTAAACTCTGCTGCCTCTCGAACCCTGTTTCCTCCTTTGAGATGCTCCTGAAACCTACCTTGTTCATCAATTTGTTAGTCACCCAACTAGCTATCCTCTCAAACCAAAAGAGAAAATGCTGGAAAATCTCAGCAGGTCTGGCAGCATCTGTAAGGAGAGAAAAGAACTGACATTTCGAGTCCAGATGATCCTTTCTCAAAGCCAAAAGGCATAAAAAGTGGGAGCCTTTTATACTGCAGGGGGAGGGAATGAAAAATGAGCCATAGCCACAGAAACCAGGGGAAAGGCTGCTAATGGCAGCCCATAGAGAGAATAGAAGGTGTAAATGGCAGAGAAGCTGAAATCGGAGGGTAAGCTGTGACAGATGAAGATGCGGGGGGAGGGCGGAGATAAGTGGGAGAAAGGTAAAATTGAGAAAAGGGGGAAAAGGGAAGTAAAAAGGGAGAAAGGGTAAGAAAAGGGAGGATACAAAGGGGGGAAAGAATGGGGGGGAAAGAAAAATAAAGAAAGACAATAAAGAAATAAAAGGTAGAGAACAGGTAAAAATTAAATAGAATAAAAACAAAGGGGTCAAGGTGGGGTAGAGCTAATCATCTGAAATAGATATCTCCTCATTTCACTCAGAGTCCAATTTTGCTTAATAATCACACCCAACTTTAAAGTTTATTTATTAGTGTCACAAGTAGGCTTCCATTAACACTGCAATGCAGCTACTGTGAAAATCCCCTAGTCGCTACACTCCGGCGCCTGTTCGGGTACACTGAGGGTGAATTTAGCATGACCAATGCACCTAACCAGCACGTCTTTCAGACTGTGGGGGGAAACCGGAGCACCCGGAGGAAACCTACACAGACACAGGGAGAAAGTGCAGACTCCGCACAGACAGTGACCCGAGCCGGGAATCGAACCTGGGTCCGTAGCACTGTGAGGCAGCAGTGCTAACCACTGTGCCACCGTTCCGCTATCTTTCCACAATCTTGGGACTATTTCTTACTTTAAAAAGTGCTTTGTAAAACAAGCTGGTGTTGTATCTCCTGGAATCTATCCAGCATCTGTATAAGCAACAATGCCCGGGACCGAAAACCAGAGTGGTCCAGAGTTCCCTAAATTGGGGACCACTGCAGATGGTATACACTTAAACAATCATCTTTGTTTGCCCGAGAGTCTGTGAAACAATCATGCCTTCTTCTACTGATTAAATAGCAAGGCTAGAGGCCGATACCTTTAATCAAATGGCTGAAACCATCTTATTGCCAAGGACAAGGATTGTTTTCGCTGGAAAGGCGGCGGCTAAGAGGGGATCTTATTGAAACATATAAGATGATTAGAGGTTTAGATAGGGTGGATAGTGATAGCCTTTTTCCTCTGATGGAGAAATCCAGCACGAGGGGGCATGGCTTTAAATTGAGGGGGGGTAGTTATAGAACCGATGTCAGGGGTAGGTTCTTTACCCAGAGGGTGGTGAGGGATTGGAATGCCCTGCCAGCATCAGTAGTAAATGCGCCTAGTTTGGGGGCGTTTAAGAGATCCGTAGATAGGTTCATGGACGAAAAGAAATTGGTTTAGGTTGGAGGGTCACAGTTTTTTTTTAACTGGTCGGTGCAACATCGTGGGCCGAAGGGCCTGTTCTGCGCTGTAATGTTCTATGTTCTATGTTCTAACTATAAACAAATAGGAGTTAGTGATGTTGGACATCTATTTTGCAAAGAATTGATGAGGTGAAACAAAACGGAAAAATGAACGAGTGAAATTATTTTGGTCGGAAGGTTATACGTTGCCTTTTGAGATAATCTGTTTGAAATAATAAATTATATCAGCTACATGAACAAATTGTATTTACTGTTGGGAATTCTTTTATTAAAGGATTTTTCACTGAAGACAAAGGTTCTTCAAATTTTATGACGCTCATTGTGAACTCAACGCATCAATTCAGTATCAGTAAGCAGATAAGAACACACTGGGAGACTTATCCATTGTGGTGAAGGAGTTGGAGGACAACAGATGGTGTGGAACCTCACCATGCGATATTAGCGTAATATGCCCGCAAATGTTATTTTTAATCAAAATCTTTCCCCGTTAGTTTTTGTCAGTTTTTGTTCAAAGCGTGCAGGAAGGTTTTTTGACTCAGTATGTAGACAGGCCAACTAGAGGTGAGGCTATATTGGATCTGGTGCTGGGAAATGAGCCAGACCAGGTGCTAGACTTGGAAGTTGGTGTGCATTTTGGTGATAGTGACCACAATTCGGTTACGTTCACCTTAGTGATGGAAAGGGATAGGCATGAACCTCGGGCCAGTGGTTTTAGCTGGGGGAAGGGTAATTATGAGGCTATTAGGAGAGAATTAGGAAACATAGGTTGGACTAGGAGATTACAGGGACTGGGAACGTCCGACATGTGGAGTTTTTTCAAGGAGCAGCTACTGCGAGTCTGTGATAGGTATGTCCCTGTCAGGCAAGGAGGAATTGGTAGGGCTAGGGAACCGTGGTGCACCAAAAAAGTTTCTTTGTTGGTTAAAAAGAAAAAGGAGGCTTATGTTCGGATGAGACGTGAGCACTCGGGTAGTGCACTAGAAAGCTTTAGATTGGCTAAGAGGGAGTTGAAGAGCGAGCTTAGAAGGGCTAAAAGGGGACATGAGAAGACTTTGGCGGATAGGGTTAAAGAGAATCCTAAGGCGTTCTATAGGTATGTCAAGAACAGAAGGTTGGTTAGGGCAAGTTTAGGGCCAGTTATAGATGGCAGAGGGAAGTTATGTGTGGAACCGGAGGAGATTGGTGAAGCATTGAACCAATATTTCTCTTCGGTGTTCACGCAAGGGGACATGAATATAGCTGAGGAGGACACTGGGTTGCAAGGGAGTAGAATAGACAGTATTACAGTTGATAAGGAGGATGTGCAGGATATTCTGGAGGGTCTGAAAATAGATAAATCCCCTGGTCCGGATGGGATTTATCCAAGGATTCTCTGGGAGGCAAGAGAAGTGATTGCAGAGCCTCTGGCTCTGATCTTCAGGTCGTCGTTGGCCTCTGGTATAGTACCAGAAGATTGGAGGTTAGCGAATGTTGTCCCATTGTTTAAGAAGGGGAACAGAGACTTCCCCGGGAATTATAGACCGGTGAGTCTCACTTCTGTTGTCGGCAAGATGTTGGAAAAAATTATAAGGGATAGGATTTATAGTTATTTGGAGAGTAATGAATTGATAGGTGATAGTCAGCATGGTTTTGTGGCAGGTAGGTCGTGCCTTACTAACCTTATTGAGTTTTTTGAGAAAGTGACCAAGGAGGTGGATGGGGGCAAGGCAGTGGACGTGGTATATATGGATTTTAGTAAGGCGTTTGATAAGGTTCACCATGGTAGGCTTCTGCAGAAAATGCAGATGTATGGGATTGGGGGTGATCTAGGAAATTGGATCAGGAATTGGCTAGCGGATAGGAAACAGAGGGTGGTGGTTGATAGTAAATATTCATCATGGAGTGCGGTTACAAGTGGTGTACCTCAGGATCTGTTTTGGGGCCACTGCTGTTTGTAATATTTATTAATGATCTGGATGAGGGTATAGTTGGGTGGATTAGCAAATTTGCTGATGACACCAAAGTCGGTGGTGTGGTAGACAGTGAGGAAGGGTGTCGTAGTTTGCAGGAAGACTTAGACAGGTTGCAAAGTTGAGCCGAGAGGTGGCGGATGGAGTTTAATGCGGAGAAGTGTGAGGTAATTCACTTTGGTAGGAATAACAGATGTGTTGAGTATAGGGCTAACGGGAGGACTTTGAATAGTGTGGAGGAGCAGAGGGATCTAGGTGTATGTGTGCATAGATCCCTGAAAGTTGGGAATCAAGTAGATAAGGTTGTTAAGAAGGCATATGGTGTCTTGGCGTTTATTGGTAGGGGGATTGAATTTAGGAGTCGTAGCGTTATGTTGCAACTGTACACAACTCTGGTGCGGCCGCACTTGGAGTACTGTGTGCAGTTCTGGTCCCCACATTACAGGAAGGATGTGGAGGCTTTGGAGAGGGTGCAGAGGAGGTTTACCAGGATGTTGCCTGGTATGGAGGGGAGATCCTATGAGGAGAGGCTGAGGGATTTGGGATTGTTTTCGCTGGAAAGGCGACGGCTAAGAGGGGATCTTATTGAAACATATAAGATGATTAGAGGTTTAGATAGGGTGGATAGTGATAGCCTTTTTCCTCTGATGGAGAAATCCAGCACGAGGGGGCATGGCTTTAAATTGAGGGGGGGTAGTTATAGAACCGATGTCAGGGGTAGGTTCTTTACCCAGAGGGTGGTGAGGGATTGGAATGCCCTGCCAGCATCAGTAGTAAATGCGCCTAGTTTGGGGGCGTTTAAGAGATCCGTAGATAGGTTCATGGACGAAAAGAAATTGGTTTAGGTTGGAGGGTCACAGTTTTTTTTTTTAACTGGTCGGTGCAACATCGTGGGCCGAAGGGCCTGTTCTGCGCTGTAATGTTCTATGTTCTATGTTCTATGTTAGTTCAACAAAAGCGAGAATCCATTTATTTTGTTCCAACTGAGTTAACCCACCAACCCCCACTGACAAAAATAGCAAGGAGCACTTCAACCAACTGGGTGTCAGATAATAATATTCAACAACAATTTGCATTCCTATAGCACCTTTTCTGTAATAGACGCTTTGCAGGATCAATTATTCAACAACATTTGACATGGAGCCACATAAGGAGATGTTGGGACAGCTGACCTAAAGCTTTATCAAAAAGGTTATTATCATTAAGGGTCATCATAAGGGAGAGAAAGACGGAGAGGTTTAGGGGGGGAATTCCAGAGCCGAGGCAGCTGAAGACATGGACACCAATTGTGTATGAAGAAAGTCTGGGATGGGTAAGGGGCCAGAAATGGAGCGAGGGATCCTGTGTGTACAAAACCCTGCTATGTATTCAAGAGGCGGCTGGATATAGCACTTGGGGTGAATGGGATCAAAGGTTATGGGGAGAAAGCAGGATTAGGCTATTGAGTTGAACAATCAGCCATGATCGTGATGAATGGTGGAGCAGGCTCGAAGGGCCAAATTGTCTCCTCCTGCTCCTATCTTCTATGTTTCCATGTTTCAATCTATGCAAAGACTTCATTGTAAGATGTTTCTACCCATGCACAATTACATTTAAATGCAAGAATGTGGGGGTTAAATAACGCTGCTAAGCTGAACAATTGTAGCTAACTTGACTACATGTAGAATCAGAAGGCATGATGGGTTTGCTAAAAATTGACTGCATTCCAGAAGGGTACACAATGCAGGCAAACAACATTTTCCCATAACAGCAGCTATGAGGATTGTTTTTCTAGACAAAGACAGCATGTGAAAAACACTTCCAATAACGAGATTAGGGTCAAAATATACTTTTGATTTCAGAGTGTATGTGTTCAGTTAAGTTCAGTTCAGTTCTTAGATTGGGCCTGGCCGAGAAGCCATTCTCCAAGTTCAACTTTTTTGCTTCTATCATGTTAATCCTTTAAGTTCTTTTCAATAAAGAAAACATTCTAAAACTCGTACCAGTTCTGGTCCTCTCATCTCTTCAAATGAATGGATGGACGCAGCGTGGAGGAATGCGGTGATCTCACAATAATTTCCAACACAGCACATAATGGGAGGTGTGTTGAATCAAAATTGAGAAATAAAAAAGGATTAGATTTGTTCTTCTTAGAAAACAGAAGATTTTCAGGTAATCCTTAAGGAGGTCTTTAAGAAGGCTATCAAAAGATCACAGAGAAGTCTTGGATTTATATATAAAGGCATCAAATGCAAAAGAAAGGCAGTTATGTTAGACCTTTACAACTCACTGCCCAGCTCATCACCCACCCCAGTGAATTAGGCTGGCAATGCTCATTGTCGAACCTGATATGTATAGAATGGCCATGATCAGCCAGCAGACAATATCTGTTCAACAATACTGCGGAGGGTTCAATTGCTCTGGTGGGCTGTGCCATGTGAAGCTCAATCACTTTTGTGCATTGCATCCTATTGGGCTGAATGCCTTTTGGTAAATGTACACAGTGGAATTCAATATTTTGGTGGGAGTATACACTCTGTGATTTATGATAACGCTCAGGATTTACATGGAGAATCCTTAATTGATCTCCCTGTGGGACTCATGGAATACGAGCTCCCACGGTAATAGGCGATTGCCTAACCTGGTAGAACTTGTCACCCAAGTCCTTTGATAAGGCAGGCCCCTGAGCGGGTCCAGTGATCTTTTGTCCCCCGACGGGACTCATGTCTATGCACCAAGGAGTTGTGATTTAACTTTAGATTTAAGAATAGAACATTGTTCCTTTCCAGTTGGTTTCCTGGGTTATTGCATGACTCAATGTTTGGGGGATTGTACATTGTTATTGGGAACTGTAACGCACTTTATCAAAGCTCACTGAAGCAGATGTGACTCAGAGAATATGAACTCAGAATTTGATTTATTTCTCAATTCCAGGAGACACACACTGTTGTTACTACACCAGTCGATGAGAAATAAACCAAATTCTTCATTCATATTAAGATAAAAGTGAAATCTTCTCTCTCCTCTTGTCCAGCCCCTTCCCATCTACATCAGCGATTCCTCCAATGCCCTATGCCATTTCAACAACTTCCAGTTCCCCGTCTCAAACCTCCTCCTCCTCACCATGGATGTCCAATCCCTCTACACCCCCATTCCCCACCAGGGTGGCCTCAAAGCTCTTCGCTTCTTCCTCAAACAGAGCTTTGCGCAATCCCCAACTCTGACAAAGAGTCACCCAGACTTGAAATGTTGGCTCTATTCTCTCTCCATACTTGCTGTCAGACCTGCTGAGATTTTCCAACATTTTCTGGTTTTGTTGTCTTAGTTCACATTGTCTGAGTCATTTCTGCTCAAGTGAGCTTTGCTAAAATGTGCAGCATACAATTCCCAGTAATGTTGTACAATCCCTCCAAACAGTAAATCATGTAATGACTCAGTAAACCAATGGGAAAGGAACGATCTTTTATTCTTAAATCAAAAGTTAAACCACAATAACCAATTAAAAGCAATGCACACCTGATACTTTAGTCTGCCCCTTTCTGCTGAGTGTTGATACACTTCCCACTGAGAAAAACACTACTCTACAAATAACTTTGTAACAACTTGAAAATTCATCACTCTCCTGGAAAGGCTATATATAAATGAAAAGTATCAGCAAAATGGATAAGCAATTGTCTTGGAAAAGTTAAGAAAGTTTGGAACTATAATGATTGCCATTATCAACAATGGCATGTTTTGATTTTTGATTTGATTTATTATTGGCACGTGTATTAACATACAGTGAAAAGTATTGTTTCTTGCGCGCTATACAGACAAAACATACCGTTCATAGAGAAGGAAAGAAGAGAGTGCAGAATGTAGTGTTACAGTCATAGCTAGGGTGCAGAGAAAGATCAACTTAATGCAAGGTAAGTCCATTCAAAAGTCTGACAGCAGCAGGGAAGAAACTGTTCTTGAGTCAGTTGGTACATGATCTCAGACTTTTGTATCTTTTTCCCAATGGAAGAAGGTGGAAGAGAGAATGTCCGGGGTGTGTGGGGTCCTTAATTATGCTGGCTGCTTTTCCGAGGTGGCGGGAAATGTGGACAGTGTCAATGGATGAGGTAAGTCCTTTCAAAAGTCACCGTTCATGTTTAAGTTTATTTATTAGTGTCACAAGTAGGCTTACATTAACACTGCAATGAAGTTACTGTGAAAATCCCCTGGTCACCACACTCCAGCGCCTGTTTGGGCACACTGAGGGAGAATTTAGCATGGACAATGCACCGAACAATATCTGAGACAGAAAGTGAGTCATGGAATAAATTGTTAAATCAACAGTTCCACAGTACAGAGTAATGCCATAATAGGCACAGCACTGAGTGCAATGACTGACTGTTATCCAGCCCTCTGTCAACTCAACAGAAGGAACATTAGGCCAAGTAGAGCTTGTGCACCTTTAGATCAAGTCGTACTAGTCTTGTTCACTTGATTTTATATGAACTGGTCTTCACTTACAGAGTTGTCAGAGGCGGTTTAATTGCAATGATTCCGACACAGCCCCTGACTTATCTCAGCTCTGATCAATAAATGGAGAGACACTGAATACCAACATTTGTCGGTCAATTTTTACAGCCACACTCCATCTCATCACTCACTTGCTCCTGAATGGTGTGTAAATTCTCCAAGTAAACCTACCCGATCATTATACACAATCATCCACCTCGGAATAAGATGTTTCAAGCTTTGCCTTTTATGGCTCTGGTTCTTAATAATCCAAATTGACTTGACTCACATTTCCCTGTTCACAGTAAGTGCTAACCTTGTTTAAAACCAAGTTAGCCTTGTAGATTCAACATAATGATGGCACAGAGTGAGTCCTTGCCAATTTGCTGTTGATGAGTTTAGCTTTCATCTGTAATGTCTAATGCTTTAAATTGGTCAACGGATTGGTGGAGGGGCTTTAATCACTGTTTATTCCTCGGGATTTAGTTCAACTGTTTTATAAACTGGTCCATAAACAACCCATACAAAATGTACTGGGGAAGGGCTGCTCATTTCAGCTTATGATATTGATGAATCGAGGAAGCCTGACACTAATTAACAGAACTTGGCTCCACATGATAGTGGTCTTCAGGTCACTTGGCTTCTTAGATAGATTAGACAAGCATATCCCCTGTGGCATTGCCTGTGACAAGTCAGAAAATAAATACTCTGTTTTTAAGCTGTACGGATAGTATCAATACACACTAAGGGTAAAAGTATTACAGGAAATAGAGACAGCATTTACAGGATAAGAACATAAGAACTAGGAGCAGGAGTCGGCCATCTGGCCCCTCGAGCCTGCTTTGTCATTCAATAAGATCATGGCTGATCTTTTCGTGGACTCAGCTCCACTTACCCGCCTGCTCACCATAACCATTCTCTCTTCCACCTTCTTCCATCGGGAAAAAGATACAAAAGTCTGAGGTCACATACCAACTGACTCAAGAACAGTTTCTTCCCTGCTGCTGTCAGGCTTTTGAATGGACTTACCCCTTGCATTAAGTTGATCTTTCTCTACACCCTAGCACAGTGGTTAGCACTGCTGCTTCACAGCTCCAGGGACCTGGGTTCGATTCCTGGCTTGGGTCACTGCCTGTGTGGAGTTTGCACATTCTCCTCGTGTCTGCGTGGGTTTCCTCCGGGTGCTCCGGTTTCCTCCCACCGTCCAAAGATGTGCAGGTTAGGTTGATTGGCCATGCTAAAATTGCCCCTTCGAGTCCTGAGATGTCTAGGTTAGAGGGATTAGTCGGTGGGATATGGGGATAGGACCTGGGTGGGGTTGTGGTCGGTGCAGACTCGATGGGCCGAAGGGCCTCTTTCTGCACTGTAGAGTATCTATCTATCTATCTAGCTATGATTGTAACACTACATTCTGCACTCACTCCTTTCCTTCTCTATGGACGATATGCTTTGTCTGTATAGTGCATAAGAAACAATACTTTTCACTGTATGTTAATACATGTGACAATAATAAATCAAATTAATTCCTTTACTGTTCAAAAACGTATCTATCCTTGCCTTGAAAACATTCAATGAGGTAGCCTCAACTGCTTCACTGGGCAGGGAATTCCACAGATTCACAACCTTTGATTGAAGAAGTTCCTCCTCAACTCAGTCCTAAATCTGCTCCCCCTTATTTTGAAGCCATGCCCCCTAGTTCTAGTTTCACCCGCCAGTGGAAACAACTTCCCTGCTTCTATCTGATCTATTCCCTTCATAATTTTATATGTTTCTATAAGATTTCCCCTCATTCTTCTGAATTCCAATGAGCATAGTCCCAATCTACTCAGTCTCTCCTCATAAGATATGACTGTATTACATCAAACTTTTATTGTCTCATAGATCGGAGGAGAATTCCAAAATTGGTTGCTATTCCAGGGTTTGCCAGTTGACAAAAACTGCTGGGTGTAAATGAGCTAGGATAGGAATGTCCAAGATTTATGGTTTTCCAAAAATAAAATCCCTTTCTCCATCTCAGCATTGGTTCTTTTGCCATTCACTTTAAACCGGTGTCCTCTGGTTCTCAACCGTTCCACCATTCGGAATGCTTCCTCCGCATGTGACTCTGTCCAGATCCTGCAGGATTTTGTACCACTCTATCAATTCTCCTCTCAACCTTTCATTCTCTGGGGACAATAGCCCTAGATTCTCCAATCTATCCATGTAGCTGAAGTCCCCCATTCCCAGAACCATTTGCATGAATCTCTCTGCATCCATTTCATTGCTTTCATATGTTTCTGAAAGTATTGTGCCCAGAATGGGACACAGCACTCCAATTGATGTGGAAACAGTAATTTTTTTTAATTCATTCATGGAACATGGGCATCGCAGGCTGGCCAGCATTTATTGCCCATCCCTAGTTGCCTGAGTGCAGTTGAGAGTCAACCACATTTCTGTCAACTACATGTGACATTTCTGGAGTCACATGTAGGCCAGACAGGGTAAGGACTGCAGATTTCCCTCCCTCTAAGACATTAGCAAACCAGATGGGTTTTTCCCACAATCAATCATGGTCTTTTACGGCATTCAGGAGATTCTTAATTCCAGATTTATTTTATTGAATTCAAATTCCACTATCTGCCGTGGTGGGATTCGAACCCGGGTCCCCAGAACATTAGCTGAGTTTCTGGATTAATAGTCTAGCAATAATACCACTAGGCCATCACCTCCCCTAAAGGAGAGATTTGCCAGTGAGGTGAAACATTGCGAGATGGTTCTCTTTGAATGTCAACAGCAGTGCCTGGAAGGTTAAATGTCAATTCCTGGAGACACCTGGAAAATCTGGGGAAGTTGGGAGTCCCAAGAAAGGATCACGCAATGGTTTGAACTTGACTTGCCTGACAGCTGGAATTAAAAATAAATGCTTTTCCTGTTTGCGTCGGCCTAGAAACTTCCTGGTGGGAAGGACATGCAAATATTAACAAACTCTCAAGGATGCCCTGGCAAATATTGACGCACTTCTTGGGAGCCCCAGTACGTATTAAGACTGTCCTAAGGACATTCTGCAAATATTAATATACTACTGAGGGTAACCTGCAAATATTAAACCTACTCTGACAAAGGCATCATGTAAATGTTAACACACTCATGATAGCCCCCTGCAAATGTTATGAGAGCTCCGGGGAGATGCGTTTAACATACTCACACAGACTCCTGCCCCTAAGTCTTTCAAAGATGTACACCACCTAAAGTCCTAACAGGCAGTAAATCGAAAACTAGAGAAATATTTGAGAATCTGAAAGCAGAAGGAGAGAAGTCTGATGCCCTGTGATATATTCACAGAGCATACGTGGGTTCTCACGTGACAATTCTTATTCGCAAAGGGCTCACAGAGCTCACAGGACTGCTCCAACCAGCATGCTGCACAGTGCAATTTACATATGATTATAGTCTTGCTTTTCACCAGACTCAATCGTGTCCAACCATACGAGGAATTAACATTTGCTATTTTCCGCAATCGTCTGTTGATAAGAGCGGCACTCGATCGCACTTTGAACACAACTATCGCAGTTTGGACAGTCACACAAAAGCGTCTGAGATATGTTTATCATAGAACCATACTATGATACAGCACTGGAGAAGAATATTCGGCCCACCGTGCCTGTGCTGGCTCTTTAAAAGAGCTCTCCAATCAGTCCCTTCCTCTGTTCTTTCCCCCATAGCCCTGCAATGTTTTCAATCCTCTCTTTAATCAGGGGTCTAATTGCAAGTCACCATTGATTCTGCTTCTAGCACCCTTGCAGGCAGTACAACAACAATAAGAACTTGTATTTATATAACATCCGTATCCAAATGCAAGGGCCAGAGTTTCATAGAATCCCTACAATGCAGAAAGAGGCCATTCGACCCATTGAGTCTGCACCAACTTTCCGATAATCATCCCACCCAGGCCCATCCCCGTATTTGCTCTGCTAATGCCCCTAATCTGCACATTTTGGGGTATTAACGGACAATTTAGATTTCCAACCCACCTAACCTGCACATTTTGGATCGTGGGAGGAAACTGGAGCAACCAGAGGAAACCCATGCAGACACGGGGAGAACATGCAAACTCCACACAGACAGTGACCCGAGGTTGGAATCGAACCTGAGTCCCTGATACTCTGAGGCAGCAGTGCTAACCATTGTGTCACCGTGCTGCCCCAAGCTCTCCAATGTCACACGCCACGCCACCGCTGCCAGTGAGAATGGAGAATTTGGCACTCAGCCAAAACTAATATCTGGAATTAAGAATCTACTGATGACCATGAAACCATTGTCGATTGTCAGAAAAACCCATCTGGTTCACTAACGTCCTTTAGGGAAGGAAATCTGCCGTCCTTACCCGGTCTGGCCTGTATGTGACTCCAGAGCCACAGCAATGTGGTTGAATCTCAACAGCCCTCCAAGGGCAACTAGGGATGGGCAACAAATGCTGGCCCAGCCAGCGACACCGATGTCCCACGAATGAATAAAAAAGAAAACTCCATTCACTGCAGCGGGACCGGAGAATTCCAGCCACGGGCAAGGTGGGAGAATTCCAGCTCACATAAGAACCTAAGAAATAGGAGCAGGAGTAGGCCATCTAGCCCCTCGAGCCTGCCCCGCCATTCAATAAGATCATGGCTGATCTGAAGTGGATCAGTTCCACTTACCCGCCTGATCCCTATAACCCCGAATTCCCTTACCGATCAGGAATCCATCTGTTGTAGGGAAAAATCCCTTACCAGCACAGAATCGAAGCCGAGTCGCAAATCAAGGTTCAAAGCGTGTCTTTATTGTACAATTTACTAGGATCCCAGGGAGACCCCCGTAGCCAGCTCAGAAACAGTGGCTTGGCCACGTTGATCTCAATTGGATTACATCAGCCCTGGATCTTTATAGGGCTCCAAATTTGAGCGGGAACATTTGATTATGCATCTTTTTACAATATGTATAAAGTGGTCTGTCAGTTTCAAAAGTCCCTAGGAAGTTTCATGGATTAGCATTTGTATGGTGTGTGTTCGTGTTAATGGGATTACTTGGTCCTGCCCCGGTGTCTAAATGCGTTTCCCATTACTATCTCTATGTGTCCTCTTATTTAAATTGGTCCTATTGTTCCGTGTCTGTGTTTCCTGCTTGTGAGATTGAGTGTTAATGTCATCCTGTCCTGTTGGGTGTCTGGGGTATTTCATTCTTAACCTTTTATCCTTATCTCTTAGTTTATCAGATTTTTATGTCTGCCTTGGCCGAATTAGTAATGTTTCAGTGATAGCTTGGTTTTGATAACCCACTCTGTGTCTCGTTTCATAGGGATCTTGATCGTCCTTGACCAGTTTAAAATGCAGCTACAGGCTGTTGCTAGGCAGATTAGGGATCTCCCGCAGTTTCTGAAATTCGTGAGTCTCTCAGCTGTGCAGGGGGAGACCCGATCGAATATCCATCCGGGGGTGCCCCTCTGCATTGTTGGCCCGTTATGAGTGGTGCCAATTAGTCCAATAAAAATATGTTTGATGATACAAATATGGTTTTCTGGAAAATTTCCTCCTTCAGTCCCTCCTCTCGTCCAGGGGGTGCCATTCATGGCTGACCCCCCATGGACGACCTTCAGAGGAACAGTGATTTGTACAGCTGTTGTCCTTGCCGTTGTTCCTCCTCTTCTGGGTCGTTGTTAAGTTCTTGCATCTGGATACTGGCAGTGGGTAGCATTCCTGATGTAATATTTGCACATATCACTTTAATACAGGTTAGGCCAAGGCAGAGTGTGAACAGGATGGCTACTACTAGGATCAATCCCTTCATAATATATGCTCCCCAAACTGTGTTAAACAGCCATCCTAACCACCCATCAGTCCCTGTTAACCCCTGTTTAAAGTTATCCAATTGCTTTTGTATCCCGGACATGGCTGTTGTTATGTTTAGTGTCTCGTCGTGTACATATGTGATGCATTTTTCCTTGATGATGGTGCATACCCCCCCTTGTCTGGCTAGCTGATAGTCCACCGCATATCTCGTTTGTTGTGTGTATAGTCTGAGTTCTGCGAGTTCTTGGTCAATTGCGCCTAATGCTTGTAGGGTGTTGTTTCCTAAAATGGTCAGTCCACATATGAAGAAGTTCCTATTACTGGCACTGATCACCCCTGCGGCGCCTCCCAGGGATAGTGTCCCCAGAAATCCATATCCTAAAGAAGACCCTAGTGTGACAGGGGCCTGCCAGTCGGAGCAAAATTCTGCGCTGATGGCCCTGGTCACTATGCGTTTCTGGACATGCCCTTCACTTGGGCATGGAACCGTGAGAGGTCTGATTGTCCCTACGGAAAAGAACCTTGGAGGCCTGTCTGTGGCCGTCATATATACATTTTTAAATAAAAACACGTACCCGTCTTTAACCCGATAACATGCATTACCCCGGGGTCGTTTGACCGCATGGCCCCATCTTGTGGAACCTTCCCTCCCCCTGGACTGTCCACTTGATTGTACCTCTTGGTGAGAATCAAATGGATATGTCCCTGAGGCTGAGCTTACGTGGGTGCTGTTGCACTTGCCACACATAAGCTGCCTACCCGCGGTGACTGCAATGCATTTTTGTTGCTTGCAGTCACAAGTGAAGTGTCCTTCCCGGACCCAGCACTCCTGGAGAGCACAATGTGCCTCAGCGCACGAATCATTTTTAGGGACAAAGGCATGCATGCACCCCCATCCCTCTCCCTTAAAACATTGTGGGTAGTTCCCATGTGTCTCCTCCGGTTGGGGTCCCGTCCCCCTTAGAATTCCCGGCTCAGTGAGCTCTACACACCTTCCTTGTATCCCTTGCTTAAAGTACCCAATATGTTCTTTGCAGGGTGCCCCCGATGTGTCAATAGTGAATAACTCTTGTGGGAGCCACCCTGGTGTTGCGATGAATAGGGAGTTTACTGATCGCGCTGAGGGGTAACAAGCGGTCCTATTCCCATAGATCTGGATGTGTGTTTTCAGGAATAGGTTTCCTTCCATGATTGGTGGTTCTGCTCCCCTAACCCCCATATGTTGGAGTGTATTTACAATGGTCAGGGTTATTATCAGATATGTCCCTGTTCCCATATCGCTCTTTTTTTTTTTCCAACAGTATTTTACAATTACAGTATATACAGAAAATAAACAGGCAATCAAATTAAAAGTAGTTGGTTCCGACGTCTTGATAGTAGATCTGGTCCTGGTTCCTGTGGAAGTTGAATGAGCAAAACGGTATTTTTTTAGTTCATTTGTCCTCATATAGTTTTAATTGGGTCCAGTGTTTCCAGACCCCCTGTCCCCTTATATCTATACAGGCACAGGTATCTCCGCTAACAATGACCTCGTAAGGTCCGTGCCATCTTGGGGCAAATCCTGGTTTTGCAGGAAGCACTTTTGTTAATACCCGGCTCCCGGCTTTTGGGACTTCTGGTAATATTTCTGAGTCCCCCTCTGCGTCGACCTGTGCCTGATTAGAAATTACGGACCGGCGCATCCCCTTCAATTGGGTGCTAAGGTCTCGGATGTATTGTCGGATCCTATCTTTTATCGGACCCACATCTGTCCAGCCTGTAATAATGTTTTCGGGTAAGTGCATTGCTCGCCCGGTCATCAGCTCGTATGGAGTCAAGCCGGTAGTTCGATTTGTGGTCGCCCTAAGCCTCATCAGAACTGCAGGTAGGACTTCTGTCCAATTTCTACCTGAGGATTGCATTGCTTTTGCCATTGTTGTTTTTAGAGTCCGATTCATCCTCTCCACCATCCCGGAACTTTGTGGGTGATAGGGGATGTGAAATTTTTGTTTTATTCCTAATAGTTGGCAAATGTTTTTCAGAACCTTTCCTGTGAAATGTGTTCCCTGGTCCGAATCAACTTGGAATTGGCATCCCCCATCCATAGCAAGCTTAGTGTGAATTAAATAACACTTTGTACTGGCCTTTTTTGGCTGCAATTGGACATCCATTCATTTGTCTGTAATCTTATCAAAAGACATCGCTTTCCCCATTAAAATCACATGCCATACAGTTCCGATCTTTATATGAGTACTCTTACACTCTCTCTAATTTGATCATTTGTTTGCGTGCAAGCGCTACACCACAGTACTTCACAAAATAATTATGTCTTTATCAATACCCAATATAGTATATGAATATATCATACAAAGTTGGTTAAGGCTTTTCAGGATTTGATGTTATTCTTGTGTCTATATGGCAGTGCTATACTGTATAATAAAAATAATCAAGCGGCAGTTGTATCATACCACTTTACACATCGTACCCGTGATATCCAAACCCTTTTAATTTAAGCCGTTTCTTTTTTTTAAACTGAGCTCCAGATCGAAACCCCCGCACTCTAGGAAAAGTAACAGGCGCCGAATCAAAATCAAAGCAGGTACAATACATACCAGTTATTTGATTAGGAACATTTTGGTTTCTTAACTGGCTAGGTTTTAAGCTTTGCAGTGCTTTTATATTTGGCAAACCTTGAACCTTGATGGCTCATGAAATTCCGACGGCAGTACATAATTTTAACTAGTTCAGAATACTAAACTATCTGACGTTCGCAAATCGCGATATTCTGCGATTAATACTGTATTTCACTGACTTGATATACTTTAAACTAATTCATAGACCTCAGTCTTTTGTTCCTGCTTTTCTACCTTTCCACAAAATAACTTATTTTCTTCTCTTAACTCCTCAACTAACTCTTATAATTTCTACTTCAAGACAAAGGAAAGAGCACATGCTTCCTTCCAAGGTTTAAATCCTTTCTTAACATTAAAACAAACAACAATAAAGCATTCACGCAACCACTTTGTTTAAACACACACACATATATACACATGGAAGCTTCCAAAAGTCATTCCACAGTACATCCTTTTTCATTCAAACTTATCATTTCAGACTGGGATGAGTGTAAAACATTCAAAGAGAATACTGAACATTGATTAAGACAATCGCTTTTATTCTTCTTTCTTCCAAACTGTAATTGACTCAAAGCAGAAGTAAATTCAAGAAATCCTATCACTTGAATCTTTACAGTTTTAACACTCTCCCAGCCCCCCTGAGGCTAAACCAAGGTGCAATGTACTGCACCTACTGCCTGTAGCAAACATTCCACAGGAACAAAGAGCTCCCTGCTCTCAATCTAATTACAACAACAACTACCTACATTCGACAAGCTACCAGATCTCACAAACACACTGAAATACAAAAACTAAGATCTCTCCTATCCATCTGCTGCCTTTCCCCTGGCGTAAAAGGCTTATAGGTTGCCTTTGGTTGTGCTAACGTCCCTCCTCTCGTGACTGGCGCTAGATTATAATTGTCTATGTTTTCTTTTGATGCTGGAGTGGCTGTATGTTTCTGCACTGACTCGTATGGGCGCCGAGGGTCCGTTTCCTCTGATCTCTGCGTTATCTCCGCAGTGTGGTTTCTGTATTCTAATTCCCTCACTCTCTCCTGTAATACTTTAATTTGCTCTGTCTCTTTGTGTCTCTCCTCCATAGAGGCATTTACTTCCTCAATTAGTCCAGCTAACTGGGTCACTAATATTACTCCCATTACTTTTGTTTTGTCCCGTTTAACTCCGTCTACCCACTTTCTTTGATCTTCTAAAGTTTGTGATGCGTTCCACCCATTCCGTTTCATCTTTGCAACAATCGCTTCTCTGGCTAACAGATACTTTAAAATGAGAGCTACTGCAGTTTCTCCCTTAACAACGTGGTCTGCCATTTTTCTGTCTAGCAGTCCTGCAACCCCCGTATGCTGGCTGCTACAGTAAAAGTGCCTCAACTCCTGTCACTGATACTGCCCCAGCACCGTCTGTATTGCTGTAGAGCCTCGTAGTGAGGTTCCAGTGGGTCTCTTTCCCCTGGGCTCCCCCAACTATTCCTGACACCTCACGCTTGGACTATTTTGTGTTGTCTTATTGGGATGTGTGCTGGTTGTTTAGTGGGTTTGTCCGCCCCTGTTCCCAGCCCCTCTAAGTACAACGCCTCCCGCTCGGCCACCACCCCCACTAGCAGGGTTGATCCGTTACCCCCCAAAACCGGGTATCCTGCTATGGGCTGTGGTGTTCCCTACAGACGAACAAGGTTATCAAACTCCGCCCGGGTCCCTAATGGATCCTCCGTCGTCGTGTCTCTTGGTCAGGATGGATCGGGTCCACTTTTCCTCAACACTTACACACCTGTACTCTGTTATCAAAGCCCCTGTTATAGTTAGTAACTGTATCGACTCTGAGGTTGTTCGTCCCTTCAGAGTCAGTGTTGTTACCCGATTTACACTGTCCGTGCCTTGCACCCTGAGTGCCTGTCCCTCTTAGCGCCCGCTTCAAAACCCAACCTTAGCGTGGGAGATTTCTCCTCTTAACGTCCAGTTTAGGGTAGGGCACCTTGAGTCAAGCACTCCCTTGTCCTATTGCCTTGGCACAGACAGCGGTTTCATTTACAATCCTGGGTTAGTTACACCAATTAGTTCTGCATGCGGTTCTTATCTTTATATTAGTCTTAATTCCTGTTATCAAATAGCCCAAAACCTGTTATCTTTACCTCTGGTCCTTTACTCCTATTAAAGTTAAAAGTTACTTACCTTCTTCCACGCGGTTGTTCTGACCTGTACCTCTTTAGTGCGGACTTCTGTTTCAATTTAAAACTTAGGCAAGATTATACAGTTCTACAAGACAACAATACTCAAAACAGACAAACCCTAACCCTTAAAGGTACCTCACTTTGAACGGAGACCTGCACTCGCCTCTGACTGCTCTGGATTTGTATCAGATTCGTTTAAATTTGATCCCGACTTTCAAACTGTGGTTATCAGTCAGAAGTCAGATATCAAATCCTGCTATGACTACGCCATTTTGTTGTAGGGAAAAATCCCTTACCAGCACAGAATCGAAGCCGAGTCGCAAATCAAGGTTCAAAGCGTGTCTTTATTGTACAATTTACTAGGATCCCAGGGAGACCCCCGTAGCCAGCTCAGAAACAGTGGCTTGGCCACGTTGATCTCAATTGGATTACATCAGCCCTGGATCTTTATAGGGCTCCAAATTTGAGCGGGAACATTTGATTATGCATCTTTTTACAATATGTATAAAGTGGTCTGTCAGTTTCAAAAGTCCCTAGGAAGTTTCATGGATTAGCATTTGTATGGTGTGTGTTCGTGTTAATGGGATTACTTGGTCCTGCCCCGGTGTCTAAATGCGTTTCCCATTACTATCTCTATGTGTCCTCTTATTTAAATTGGTCCTATTGTTCCGTGTCTGTGTTTCCTGCTTGTGAGATTGAGTGTTAATGTCATCCTGTCCTGTTGGGTGTCTGGGGTATTTCATTCTTAACCTTTTATCCTTATCTCTTAGTTTATCAGATTTTTATGTCTGCCTTGGCCGAATTAGTAATGTTTCAGTGATAGCTTGGTTTTGATAACCCACTCTGTGTCTCGTTTCATAGGGATCTTGATCGTCCTTGACCAGTTTAAAATGCAGCTACAGGCTGTTGCTAGGCAGATTAGGGATCTCCCGCAGTTTCTGAAATTCGTGAGTCTCTCAGCTGTGCAGGGGGAGACCCGATCGAATATCCATCCGGGGGTGCCCCTCTGCATTGTTGGCCCGTTATGAGTGGTGCCAATTAGTCCAATAAAAATATGTTTGATGATACAAATATGGTTTTCTGGAAAATTTCCTCCTTCACCATCTATCCGTGATTTAAACATATTCAACGAGGTAGCCTCCACCACTTCAGTGGGCAGAGAATTCCAGAGATTCACCACCCTCCTGAGAGAAGAAGTTCCTCCTCAACTCTGTCCTAAACTGACCCCCCTTTATTTTGAGGCTGTGCCCTCTAGTTCTAGTTTCCTTTCTAAGTGGAAAGAATCTCTCCATCTCTACCCTATCCAGCCCCTTCATTATCTTATAGGTCTCTATAAGATCTCCCCTCAGCCTTCTAAATTCCAACGAATACAAGCCCAATCTGCTCAGTCTCTCCTCATAATCAACACCCCTCATCTCTGGTATCAGCCTGGTGAACCTTCTCTGCACTCCCTCCAAGGCCAATATATCCGGACTGGATATTCCATGGGTGTATCATCAGACTCATTTTGGCACCAAGCCACATGAAGAGGTATTCGAGCCACTGATCCAAACTCTGCTCAGAGGTATAGGCTTTAGGCAGCATCTGAAAGGAGGAAAGTGAGGTGTTGAGGCTGAGAGAAAGTTCCAGAGCTAATTATAAAACCTCACTGCATGAATAAGCTCCTCCTCATCTAAATCTGTTTGCCAATGATTTTAAGTTTGTGTCCTCTGGTTACCAACCCCACTTTAATCGCTAGATTGATTCCAGGGACGAAGGACTTGTCTTGTGAAGAGAGATTGAGCAGTTTTGGTCTATACTCGCTGGAGTTTAGAAGATTTGATTTGATTTGATTTATTATTGTCACATGTATTAGCATACAGTGAAAAGTATTGTTTCTTGCGCACTATACAGACAAAGCACACCATTCATAGAGAAGAAAATTAGAGAATGCAGAATGTAGTGTTACAGTCATAGCTAGGGTGTAGAGAAAGATCAACTTAATGCAAGGTAGGTCCATTCAAAAGTCTGACAGCAGCAGGGAAGAAGCTGTTCTTGAGTCGGTTGGTACGTGACCTCAGACTTTTGTATCTTTTTCCTGATGGAAGAAGGTGGAAGAGAGAATGTCCGGGGTCCTTGATTATAGCTGGTTGCTTTGCCGAGGCAGCGGGAAGTGTCGACAGAGTCAATGGATGGGAGGCTGGTTTGCATGATGGATTGGGCTACATTCACTACCTTTTGTAGTTTCTTGCAGTCTTGGGCAGAGCAGGAGCCCATACCAAGCTGTGAAAGAACCAGAAAGAATGCTTTCTATGGTAAGTTGATGAGAGGAGATCTAATAAAAATATCCAAGATGGTAAAGGGGATTGACAGGGTAGACATAGTGAGGATGTTTATCCCTGTTGGACATTCTAGATCGAGAGACCATACTTTTAGGCTAAGGGGTGGCAGATTTATAACAGAGATGAGGAGGAATCACTTCACCCAAATGGTGGTGAATTTGTGGAATTCTCTATCCCGGAGTGTAGTGGTTGTGGGAATACTAAACTAATTTAAGGAGGAGATGGATAGGGTTTTAATGAGTAGCGGGATGAAGGGTTATGGGGAGCGGGCAGGAAGATGGCGATGAGGCTGAGATGCGATCAGCCATGGTCGTATTGAATGGCGGAGCAGGCTCGAGGGGCTGAATGGCCTACTCCTGCTCCTAGTCCTTTTGTTCTTATGTTCTTTCACTGGGAGACTTTCTCTCAAGCTGCTCCCCTGAAACACATCGGCCGGAATTCTACCGGCACGCCCGTCCTGATTCCGGGAGCGGGCGAGGCTCGGAGAACGGCATTCTCCGTTGGCCTCGGGCGCGATCGTACGAAACTCGGGCGGACGCGCAGTTAAAATTCCGCCCATCATGTTCTCTTTTTCTAATCCAATCATCCGGGATATTTACTTTTTAAAACATTATTAATGGTTTTGTTTAAACACAGAGGCGACCGATGTGCTTTAAGCTGTCGGGATCGGTATGGAGTTTGTCGATGCTCTCACCATGGCAGACACAGCTCACACTGAAGGCTCTTAAAGAGTCAAACGCAGCAGACTGGTTTCAAATTGCAGAAGAGGTTGGGATAGCTCTGCCCCCCAGTGGCGCTCTGTGACACTGTCTACAGGAACAGGAGTCGGCAGATCGCTTTGTTGGAAGCACAGGAGAAATCATGAAACTGGGTGTGAGGGACAGACAAGGAAGAGAAGCTGATATATTCAACGGGGCAGCGGAACGAAGACAATTCTGGTTGAAGAGAGGCAGATGGGTCGGAACAAAGGTGGAGTGGGGAGAGTGGGGGGTGGCTTCCCTCAGAGGGACACAGGAACAATGGAGGAGCCATAGGGTGATGACATGCAAGGGGCAAGAAAGATAAACAGTAAAGACGGAGGGAAAATGAGAAACAGGAGAGAAAAAAAATAAAAGACAAACAGTGAAAAGCCAGCAGAAGAATCACAAACAGCCTTCAAATACAGATTAGAATCAAAAGGCTAGGAAAGAAATAGGGTAAGGTTGTGAAAAGTTGCAGATAAAATATTTTAACATTTAGATCAAGTTTTTTCATTTGTTAGTGTTACAAGTAGGATAACATTAACGCTGCAATGAAGTTACTGTGGAAATCTCCTAGTCGCCACACTCCGGCCCCTGTTAGGGTACACTGAGGGAGAATTTAGCATGGCCAATGCACCTAACCAGCACGTCTTACCAACTGTGAGATGAAACCACAGCATCTGGGGGAAACCCACGCAGACATGGGGAGAACGTGCAGACTCCACACAGACAGTGACCCGAGCCAGGAATCGCACCCAGGTCCCTGGCGCTGTGAGGCAGCGGTGCTAACCACTGTGCCACCGAGCCACCCCTATTTAATTTTAAATACCTTGCATGCAGACAATGTAAACAGTATGGGACATGGGAACAGGAGTAGACCATGTAACCCCCTCAAGCCTTAAATCCCTTGAGTGGTTTCATTGAATTTTTTTAATATTTGTAACTTTTTTTGCCACATTGGAATTCTGTGCAAAAGAGAAACGTGAATGGAAAAACTGAACGGAAATATCGGGTAGAGCAGGGAAGAGGCTCTGGCAAAGGAACATCCAGTCAGTTACACACAAACAAAGATGATCATCAAAACTCTCAGAAACATTTCAAAATAGTCAACATACAGCAAATGCATTATAAATGCAAGTTGTTGCTATTGTAAAATGTGCCAAGCACCACACAGGGGCGTAAATTTAGCTCCTGCTCTGCCCAAGACCGCAAGAAACTACAAAGGGTCGTGAACAAAGCCCAGTCCATCACTCAAACCAGCCTCCCATTCATTGACTCTGTCTACACTTCCCGCTGCTTCGGCAAAGCAGCCAGCATAATCAAGGACCCCACGCACCCCGGACATTCTCTCTCCCACCTTCTTCCTTCGGGAAAAAGATACAAAAGTCTGAGGTCACGTACCAACCGACTCAAGAACAGCTTCTTCCCTGCTGCCGTCAGACTTTTGAATGGACCTCCCTTATATTAAGTTGATCTTTTTCTACACCCTAGCTATGACTGTAACACTACATTCTGCATTCTCTCCTTTCCTTCTCTATGAACGGTATGCTTTGTCTGTATAGCGCGCAAGAAACAATACTTTTCACTGTATGTTAATATATGTGACAATAATAAATCAAATCAAATTGAATCAAATCAAAAGAAATAAGCAGCAACTGACACCAAGGTAAAGAGGAGAGGTGGGCGCTATGGTCATTACCACGCTCGTGTTTTTAGGAGCTTGTTGTGCATTAGTTTCCTGCCGAATCTCATAGATTGCTGCAGTAACTATGCTTGATTTGATTTATTATTGTCACATGTATTAGTATACAGTGAAAAGTATTGTTTCTTGCGCGCTATACAGACAAAGCATACCGTTCATAGAGAAGGAAGCGAGAGAGTGCAGAATGTAGTGTTACAGTCATAGCTAGGGTGCAGAGAAAGATCAACTTAATGCAAGGTAGGTCCATTCAAAAGTCTGACAGCAGCAGGGAAGAAGCTGTTCTTGAGTCGGTTGGTACATGACCTCAGACTTTTGTATCTTTTTCCTGACAGAAGAAGGTGGAAGAGAGAATGTCCGGGGTGCGTAGGGTCCTTAATAATGTTGACTGCTTTTCCAAGGTAGCGGGAAGTGTAGACAGAGTCAATGGATGGGAGGTTGGTTTGAGTGATGGACTGGGCTTTGTCCACGACCCTTTGTAGTTTCTTGCGGTCTTGGGTAGAGCAGGAGCCATACCAAGCTGTGATACAACCAGAAAGGATGCTTTCTATGGTGCATCTGAAAATGTTGGTGAGAGTTGTAGCTGACATGCCAAATTTCCTTAGTCTCCTGAGAAAGTAGAGGCACGGTGGGCTTTCTTAACTATAGTGTCGGCATGATGGGGCCAGGACAGGTTATTGGTGATCTGGAGCGTAATGTACTGGTCATAAAGTACTTTGGGCCATCCAGTGGTTATGAAGGGCGCAAGATTTTCCTTTGTTTCATTCAGACAATTAACTAAAAGCTTGGTCACAGAATGCGGTGCATCTTAAAAGATAGAAAGTTTCAGGGAGAGCTTTCTGGCTTAGGGTCCAGACGGTTGATAGTGCAGAGTGGGTTAGCAGAGTGGAGGAGCTGTGGAGAGACAATGGTGTAATCATAATGTCACTATATTTATAATTGATAGGCCCAGGCTAAAGCTCTGGGGTATAAGTTCAAATCCCACCATAGCAGCTGATGTTCAAATTAAATTATTTCATTTTTTTAAATATCTGGAATTGAAGGCTAGTTGTCAGTGATGGTGACAATGATAGCTGTCACTGATTGTTGTAAAAACTCATCTAGCTCAGTAAAGCAAGGCAATCTGCCATCCTTACCCAGTCTGGCC